>NC_092858.1:120389815-120390726 GCF_032062135.1 Pyxicephalus adspersus
ATACACCCCTAGCCACTCTTCACTCCTTCAATGACCTTCTAATGACTTGTTCATTCATAACCTTGTCACACGCACGGCTCCCTGACTTTTTTAGAGCTGCCCTGACTCTCTACTCCTCAATACTTCCCACCACTTTATATTTCCCCTCCTATTGTGTGATACTTCCTCCACCTCCCAGATTGTAAGCTCTTTGGGGCAGGGTCCTGTCACTGTCCGTATCTTTCTGTTTTTCATTTGCAACCCCTATTTAAATGTACAGCACGGCACAATATTTTGGCGCTATATAAATCCTGTTTAATAATATTATTAATAAAAAATAGTACTTGACAACGCTGATGAAAAAGGAAGCCGCTTGTATCAAATGACGATCCTGGTTGCTATCTAGCGCTTGTACAGACGTTTACTGCTTGTGCATAGTAGCACACCATTACACAAGATGTATATTAAATATCTAGTCTCCCTCTGTGCCTTTTTTTTTTGCTCTTTCTCTCTCTCTCCTTACATGCAAAAATAGAACGATTGGAAAAAGAGGACTTTTTCTCAATAATCAAACTATTTTACTGAAAGTCACAATGGTTGAAACATAACACTGTACAAAGCTCAACTGGACTTTGAACATAGAAAAATATAATGTATAAACATTACTAGACTATGTTGTTAGGGAGCGCAGCTATACCTATGGCCAATGCGATTCACCGTAAGGCTTGATCTAGGGAGCATAGAGATTTTAAGCTATGATAATACAAAATGAGTGAATAGGCAAAGTATGAATTTCATATCATAAATTGTACAAACACATATCACCAATATTCCAAATCAAATATATTTATTAATGTAAACTATCCTAAACCAGGGGTCTGCAACCTGCGGCTCCGGAGCCGCATGCGGCTCTTCAGCCTCCTTGTTGTGGC
>NC_092858.1:120392042-120394693 GCF_032062135.1 Pyxicephalus adspersus
GCCACATATTTGTGGCATTTCTAAAGACTGACTCTGCATGCTCAATCCCCTGGCACTCCTTGGGGGAATCTCTCTGCTAGCTCCTCCCCTGGTCCAGCCCCAGGCCTGCCTACCTGCTTAGTGGGGGAGAAGGAAACAAAGGATACAGTTTCAAAGAAGGAACAGTACAGTGTCAGAAGAAAAAGAAGAAGGGTGGATAAGAAAGAAGGAAGAAAAAAAGGAGAAGAAAGCAGAAGGAGAGAAGAGGGAAAGGAAACAGGGAAAGAACAGTGACAGTAAGGGTAGAGCAGGGAAAGGAAAGAGAGATAAAGGGGTGAGGGAATGAATAGAAGAACTAATAGAGCGAAGACATTTAGTATGTTGAAGAAGATACATTAAATATGTAATGAATCTCCTTCTACGTTAATTTATATATACATTGGTTTATATTAAACAAGGATTTGAAGAAATATGCAATAGTGCTGATAAGTTGCATGAGGTAACGATATTAGATTGCAGCAATAATGCAGAATAATTATGTGTGAGATATATAATGGTTTTCATTAAATATTATAAAACCATGGGATAATGTATAGTATGTTATAATAATATATGTGAGAGATGAGGCATCAAATTGTGGTATGTGCACTGTGTATGTGCACTGTGTAGTATGTGGCGTATGACAGATGGATATAACAAATACGTCACATAAGCAAATAGGTCAACATTGCAAATATAAACATGAAGGCCAACATTACCCAACAACTAAAAATTGTGGAATGCACCTCAAAAAAATTAGTTTTAACAAGACAATTGTGCTGTTTTTAGCCTTTCAAACAATTCAGATAAAGGAGAAGCTTAAAAACAATCACAACTTACTTTTAAAACTGTATGTCCTGGGAGATTGGAAAGGAGATCACATCACAAAAGACTATTCAAAAGAAACATTTGCTAAAAGGTCACATTAAAATATAAAAACACATAAAAACAAAAAAGAAAAAACACATTACTAAATTTACATGACAAAAAAAATTAAAAAGAACAAACAAAACACATATAAACCCACGCTTCCACGCAAAGCCAAAATAGTTTAAAAATAGCCCAAAAAATATTACATTAAAAAAAAATACTTACCAAACCAATATGCAATTTTGACCTATCAAGGGTGGAAAACTGGATTAGAAAATGTTTATGCAGGACAAACATTTCAAAGTGGTAATAAAGGCAAATAATATGGCCACAAACACAATAACATAGCATTAACATTGACTTCAAAATTGCAAAATGGACATTGAAACTTTGTGCTAAAGGGTAAGCAAAGTATCAAATGCAACAACAAAGAATAATTAGGATAACACACAAAACAACAGCCCCTCCAAGAAAAAAAGACAAAAGGAAAAAGCAAGTTAAACCACACCCTTATTTATGCTCAAATTTAAGCGCACAGGTTATAGAAATTCACTTGCAATTAGCACTTGCGCAGTCTGTCAAAATTGGCTGTTTGGTTTTTTTTTGCAATTGGACAATCCATAATCATTGATAGATTTGTACACCAGTAAACAGATATTCAATTAAATAAAAAAATATTTATATATATTTCTTTTCTATTTATAATTATATATATATATATATATATGTATATTTATTTACACACAGATATACAGACAGACACGTATATATCTATAGAAGCAAACAACAAGAACGTGTGTGTGCTTGTGACTTTTGTGGGAAAATCTAGTCCGATGGCAAAGCCGAGGTTTAGCCTGTGGAGAGTTTCAATATTTACCCCCAGGCGGCTCCTCCGATCAGGCATTGTAAGCATTTAGATAGGTGCCTATGTAGAGGAGCCAAGCTCAGTTAACTCTTACCTAACCGGAAATAAATAAGTAATTTAAAGTATGCTTATTTCTTAGCTTATATAGATGTTTTAAACATTTGAACAGCACAAACATTTTTTTTTTTAGGGCTAAGGGTATGTGTGCCATTAGAAAGAATGCTTTTTTAGGGGAACAGTGAGTTTAATGCAAGCTCACCAGTGCGAAACTGCCGGGGCTGCGCATATTCATCAGAGAGATTGCTTCAGTTGATGACTTCTGCGCGAGTACACCAGCGCCATGGATTTGGTTGATTAATTGATCGAAGCCCTCCGATTTTGAATCGCGAATGTGAATGCGTGAGCGAGCTTCCAATTTTTCTTGGTGAATCAGCCTGAATTTGTCTGTTAATTATATAGTCAGCAAGTATTATCAGCTCCTTTGAGGGACAGCTAGTGACATGACTATGAACTTCGTGCAGCGCTGCTTAATATGATGGTGCTATATAAATACTGTGTAATAATAATAAAATTAAAAAAATCTGCAGACATTATTAGTGAGGATTTTTTTTTTTTCCTAAAGTGGGCTGTGTGTTTTATACAGAAAGTGTGGTTGAACTTCTATCAGTTATCTTTTAGGAATTGATAAAAAAAAAAAGATGTATGCCTGCATACATTTTTTGAAGTTTGGGAAAGTGCAGGTCTTTGCTGGTTTTTCATTTTTCTACAGTTTATTCAGATTTTCTACAGTTTATTTATTTCAAAATTAAAATGGGTTATCTAGAATTTTTGGAGGTACTGTTTTTCTTTGTTTGTGGTGTAAAAGGATGAATTGGTGCAGTAAAAGATATGGTTCTGA
>NC_092858.1:120395048-120486975 GCF_032062135.1 Pyxicephalus adspersus
AATAGGAAATAAACGTGGGTGTAACAATATACTAAAAAGAAAAACAAAACTCTGCCAAGACTCTACTTTTGACATAATGGGGCTGATTTATTAAAGCTCTGTAAGGATGGAGAGGATAGACTTTCATCAGTGAAGCTGGGTGATCCAACAAACCTGGAATGGATTTCTTAAAAGTCATTTGCTATTTATTAGCATTTTTTTTTTTAATCCTGGACCAGATCCATTTCAGGTTTGCTGCATCACCCTTGACATTATATGACATCCTTTGCTTCTTTCCTTGGTTTTTAACCAATGTGTTTTATTGTATTTGTTTATGTCTATATTTTTCACCTATTTTTATTACTCAATACACTAAGTTTGAAGTAAATTCTGACTTGGTATAAGCCACTTCTAATCAACTGTACAGTTTGTACAGTAATGAGAAACCACATCAAAAACATCAATCAGGTGTGTTTGCTGCTTAGGAGTAGAAAGAATTAATCCCTATAAGGCTTTATTTTTATCTATGGTTTCATAGGAAAGGAAGAAGACAGCACAAGTGTGAGTGAAACTGCAGCAGAGAAAAATTACCCGCCCTGGTGCTAGACAGGGTTGTGTTGTGGGTCAAAGCTGTGTAAATATCAGGACTAGATAAACAAATAGACATATATTATGGCAAGTAAAATAGCTGTCATAAAAATATTTATTCTCTAATTAGTCCTTTTCCTGGAGTTCAACTTTAAAAAGATATTCCTGTGTACAAGCATGGCATGGATAATTATCTTCCTGTCAGTGTGTGATTTATAACAGCATAAAACTACTTACTGGTATAGGTAATGAGTTTATAAATAGGGACTACTCAAAAAGAACAGATGGCAATGCCAAGAATAATTTAAAAACGATTATTAGAATATACAGTGGTATAAGTAATTGAAACGACACATTTGAATACATATGTTATAATTTTTAAAAAGAAAAGTAAGAAATGGAATACTCATCTTTGGATTTCCATTCCAACAGAATGTGTTTTTTTGCTTTAAATATAAACACAAGCAATAAGGCAAATGTAAGGAAATGCTGACATGTAGATAGATGATGAGTGAGCTGTAGGGGTACATAATAAAGTGGTGTGGAATATCTGATAGGAAACACGTGCTGAGCTTTCGATGTCAGAATGATCAATCAGTTTGAAAATTTCATCTTCGCTTTTTTAAATTTTTGTTTTCTACAATATCATTTAATACCAAGAATCTATTAATTTCCTCCTTCATCTAACTGCATGCAAAGTAATTATTTTGAATTAAATACAATGTTTCCTTATGAATTGTAATGTATCACCTGTAATGATACTTTGACATAAGGTTTCATAACATATTAGAGTGTGTCAAATCATGGACTAACATTTAGCAAAGTGTATATTAATATTGCAAGCAAAGAAGAACAGAAGGTTCCCAGAGGATCTGGAACAGAAGAGCAAATTCCTAAAAACATTACAATACATTACATTGCAAAAGACTGTTGTGCAGAAATATGCATATTTATCTAAAACAAACATTTTAGGCTATTGCATAGTAGTATAAGATTGAGTAACAAAAGTAAAAATAAGACATGCCATTTTTAAGTACATAAGTATAATGTTTTATGTAAGCTATACTATACATTACATTTTTTTAAAAAATAGTAACAAAATACCTTCAGCAAACTCACATAACAGGAACACTGACTGATCTGTTGTTAGAATTTTCATAGGACAGTTTTTTTCAGCCTTGAGGTCTGTGCAAACACCCCAGATAATTCCAGTTCAATTAGTTCAAGTGAAATGATTTCATACCTAATAACCTGTTTCATAACTATTAACTTGGACTTGTTTGTTTCCATCTTGCACCTTATGCAATTTGATCCAGAGTGAGGATGTGCACAGAAATAGCATGCCAAGGGGGTAGTGCCCTCCTGCCTTTTTGACCAGCCTGGGTTCCTCTGCAATTTGGCTTTTCGACATCAACAAGAGCACTGTCTTATCTATCTTTTGTGTGTTTATTTTTTCCTCAGGGGGCTCTTTCCGCAAAACACATGGAGAAACATTAAAATTGTTTTTGATTATGTTGGGAGAAACATAAAGATATTGAAGGTATAACAGACACTAGCACTGTGAATTAATGGATGTGTATATATTAGGCCTGTCTTTTTAAAGATTTTTTGCTATTAGTTGGCAACTATTTTGAATCCTAGACCAAATACATTCCAGGTTTAATGGATCACCCAGGTTCTCCCATGATAGTCTATCTTCACCAGTATTGGAGGGCTTTATTAAATCAAGCCCATGTGTTGGGAAGTACAAAATGCTGATTTTTTTTCAGCAAAGTGTCTCAGAAGGACTCAGAGGTAAGCACTGACATGTTAGGCAGTGTTAGGTCCCAAGTTGAAATCTTTGCCAGGGCACTATCTGCATGGTGTTCATGTGGGTTTCCTCACACATTCCAAAAAAACATGCAGTTAGCAAGCAAAAGCATGCAGCTAATGACTATGGTAGGCATATTAGATTTTAAGCGCCTTTTGAGGGACAGCTAGTAACATGACTATGAACTTAAATAAATTATCAAATACAATATAATATTATTATTAATAATTATGACAATAAAAATAACATTTTTAGGTTGTAATCATTTATATGGTTACTGGATCACCATTGGAAAGAGTAACAAACAAACTAATTTACTTTAGTTAGTTAATACTTTAATAATATAACAACCGAGAAAAGCATCAAAGCATTACTTCCCTTGAGATTAATGAATACTATCATAAATAATATCAACTAATAACAATGAAGGGGTCATTGATTAGGACACTTTTGAGTTCTTGAATAATACCAGTCCACCCTGAATATTTCTTCAAATTGTATATTATTGGTTGATCAATGTTTAAGACCTTTGGTATTTGGATTACTATTAGTTTTAAAGGACACACCTGACCTATTAAGGCTAATTGAAAATTTAAGTGTTCCTCACGAATCATACTTAGTTGTAATTGACATAGAAGCCTTGTATTCAAGTATTCCACACATGGAAGGCATCGAAATCATTGGGAAATTCATGAGTAAAATGAGTCAAACAAGGCAGAAAGAGAATTAATTTTATTTTATTTGATTGATTCCATTGGATCTTATCTATAATGTGGATTGACATTCTTTACTGAATTAATTAGTTTTGTATTTGTAAGGCCAGGGTCAATAATAATATTCCCCAGACACCAATCCCCTAATCTATCACTGCAGTCTTCGCCTATTGCAGCCCCCGCTTAGCCTCGGGAGATTGGTTGCGTCTCTCAGCATTTGGTTGCCCCCAGGGTGCGCAAGGGTTGGTGTCTGGAGATAGGCCCGCAGCCGGCCCAGCACCCACAAAATGCAGAGTACAGAATGTCAGGAAATCCAAACACAAGCAGAGGTCAACAACACAGGAAATCAGTCCATCCATCAAAGTACAAAGGGAAAGGCACAAACAAAGTCGGGGTCACAAGCAGAGGTCGGTCAAGGCAGAGTTCAACAGATAGTCAGGAACAGGCACAGGTCAGTAACAGAGAATACTCAAAAATCCATCCAACACAGGTAAGCCCAGCAAACGCTATAACTGGCACATTTGACTGGGAGCAGAGAGGCTATAAAGCCCCAACAGCCAATGACAGCATGGAATTAACAGGAACTACTTTGCTAATCAACTCCACACAGCTCCAATTCCCTTCAACTGTGCAGCCTCAGTGCAGAGGATGCCTAGGGAAAAATCCCAGCTACAGTTATGCTGCAACCCTCTGGGCACTGATTCTAAAACCCCAGTGCTACCACAATCACAACCGCTGAAGGGAATAGGCTGCACGCGCCCTCCTGCGGTGAGGCATCGCCTAGAATTGTAAACCCAGAGGGTGCCTCCTAACAGTATTAAAATATTATTTTTTATGAATTATGTTATTACACTAGAGATTGTATCCTGGATGTATTTTAGACACCTGTACAAATTTTCACTTTTATTGTATATTGAATAATTATTTATGATGAGTGAATGTAGAGCATTTCCACAAATGTAGTATTCTGCGCAATCGTTTGAGAGTATGGGAGAATGATTTACAGCAGGGGTCCCTTACCCCCCGTCCACGGCTCTGGCCAGTGCACCCACCAGCGGGGTCAGGAGAAGGACTCCGCTTGGGGGGGCACAACGACCAGAGCAGCGAAACACGTCTCCCAAAGACATCGCAGGCTCAGAGCGATGGGTGGGTTATGGCTCAGACCTTTGATGGGAGAGTGGTTCTGCCATCATGACGTCACTCTGGGGGAAGTTTCTTCCCCTTTGAGTGACACATGGCTCCTCTTGCATGCACGGTCCGAAGTCTGTGCATTTAGTGGTCCGTGAGCTCCAAAAAGGTTGGGGACCACTAACTTACAGGACGAGTCTGCTCACTCTGCTTGCATCTGGTGCTCCATGCATGCGCAGCGTCCCAAACAAGACACGTGGTCCTGTAACAGTGGATTCACATGTTATTGTTTTGGTGTGATGCCAGACACAAAAACTATACAAATAATACAAAATTATTTAATAAATTAAGGTTGTAGATCAACATATGAAGTTGTACCTAATTGAGGCCAGGGCCAATCGTGTCAGTTGTTCTGTTGTACCCCTAAACCATCTAGTTTGAAAAAACTCTGGTTCACTCATTGTGGGTGTTAAATGCTTTGTGTAAGTATGTGTTACTATAATTTTTAAAGAAATCTTGGCTAAATATTTTGCATATTTAGCAAAAAAAAGGGAAAAAAAGGGATGTGGGTTGAAGGCACATTTCATCTCATATTCAAACCTTCCTTGGAAATTATTGTCGATCCAAGGTTGCCATAAAAGTAATAATTTCTCAAATCAGTCAACGACCAGAGATACTAGGTTCTCGTTCACAAAGACATCTTTCGTACACGTTTTTACTTCTTCAAAGTTAAGCCTGGGGGATTTCCAGAATCTGGCTATAATAAGTTTTGCTGCATTAAATATATGCAGTAACAGTATTTGCACCATTCTTGAGTGATCCCCCAGGCCTAACTATAGCAGGGCCAAAGTGGACGTTTGTGGGAGTGATAAACCCAAAATCCCATTGGCATATCAGAATACTGCTGCCCAAATATTTGAGCAACAGGGCGATCCTAACAAATGTTGTCCATAGAGCCCACCTCGCCACATTCCCCGTAACATAAGGGAGATGACGAGGAGTATATTTGAGGGTCAGGTACCATCTAAACAAAACTTTGTAAGTGGTTTACACCAATAAGGTGTTTTTAGAGCATCTAGCTGAGTACATGCAGACTTCCTACCATTGTTCCTTGGAGAGGTCCTGGCCCAGATCCCTGGATCAAGCACTAGTGTAGGGGGTAACCTTTTGTGCAATCCCGACAGCAAGGTAGAGTACAATAAAGATATTTTGTCACAGGAATCATCTTTACATGCCTTTTCAAAATATGTAAGACCCTGTGTATCCTCTATGGCTTAAAGCAGTGAGGCTATAAAATGTTTACCTTGCACATATGAGAAAAAAGCAGAGTTAAGGGGTTTCACAATTGTTTTTAAAGTATTGGAAGGGTATAATATCGCTGCCTGATATAAATGCTGATTCCCCAATTAAATCTTGGTGTTTCCCCCTTTTGAATCTTTGAGGATTCCCCATGTCTGGAACAAACATGGGGTTCCCCAAAATATTAGCAAGTGGTAAATGAGGAGACAATAAATTCCCCTTAGACTTTACTACGTCCTACACTTTAAGTGAATGGGTCAATGGCATAGACAGTCTATGTGGACGCAGACTGGGAGGAATCCACAATATATTAGATATAGAGAGTGGAGTACAGTCCGAGATCTCTAGGTATACCCACATTGGAATCTCATAGATGGCATGCAATTTATCCAAAGGGGCAATCTGAGCCGCCTGATAATATTTTGTGAGATGTGGTACTGCCAGACCTCTTCTGTCTTTGTTGGGGACCACTAACTTACAGGACGAGTCTGCTCACTCTGCTTGCATCTGGTGCTCCATGTATGCGCAGCGTCGCATGCATGCGCATGCGCAGCGTCCCAAACAAGACACGTGGTCCTGTAACAGTGGATTCACATGTTATTGTTTTGGTGTGATGCTAAACATCAAACACCAAACACATGAGATGCCGTCAATCAAACAGATTTAAAATGGATGGCAGCTTGGGAGGTCTTCTCACTCACATATGTATGGCTATACAGATGAATCAGGCGTGCCGTTGACAGTTCATATGAAAGGTATATGTATTTTGTCTATTATGCATTGGTGAATTGTTCAGTCATGCTTTAAATAGGATATTTGCTTTTATCTTTTTTTGCATTTAGGTTGTAAATATTGGCTAAACATATTTTAATAATTTTAGAACTTGTCTTCATATCTGAAAGCAATGGAGGTTGTGTGCTACACATAAATTTAATTCCGAACACAAGTTGGATCCTGCTAGGTTCTTACTGTTAGATTGTTGACATTTCATGTGCTCTGTTTACACTAGTAGTATTTGATAATACAAAATACACAAAGAGAGTATATTCTCATATACTTTATATAAAAGTTGCAAACTTTTGTTTGAATCGTTATGGGTTTCACATTTTGATAATTTATCCTTATATTATGGATTAATTAAGACTAATTTAGTTATTTTTTCATTAAATTATTCTGTATTCTTTGGTGGCAATTAGATAATTACTGCTGGCTGCACTTTGGGATTTTTTATAGGACACATTTGTGGTGATATTATTTTATTATGGTGTGGATACTAAATTATATTGTAGTTATTAATCTAGGTATCTCTAGGTATACCCACATTGGGATCTCTAGGTATACCCACATTGGGATCTCATAGATGGCATGCAATTTATCCAAAGGGGCAATCTGAGCCGCCTGATAATATTTTGTGAGATGTGGTACTGCCAGACCTCTTCTGTCTTTCTTGGGTAGGTATGTCATCTTGATAGCAGCAATCCTGCCAAACCAAGAGATGTTAAATTTGCTCTAAGATTCTAAGAGGAAGTCCAAATCCTGCAGCAGCGCTGGATAGTTGACATCATATAAATTTTGATACAAGGCAGTCAGGTGAACCCCCAGGTATGGGAGTTTGGATACCTAGTGAAATTAAAAATGAATTTGTACACTTGTCAGCACCCAAGGCGGGAGGGATACATTAAGGGCCACCAATTACTCTCATTAACATATAATCCTAATATTTTTCCCGAACTGGAAAGGGTTTGAAAAGGGTCAGGGAGGGAGGTATGGGGAGAGGTTAAGGTTAGGAGGAGATGGTCCATAAAGTGCAATATTTGTGTGTTGTCCCCGCTACGTAATTTCCCTTAACATCCAACTGTTGGTGTAAAAATTTGCCAGGGGTTCTATTGCTAATATAAAAAGGATAGGCAAAAGGGGGAAGCCTTCCCTGGACCCCCTCCGTAAGGTAAAACATGTCAACTCAATGCCACAATATCATACTAAGGCTGAAGTGTAAAAAGTGTCCGTAAAAAGTGTCCGTATCCACTGTAAAAAAGAGTTACCAAATCCTAATTTTTTAAGGACAAAAAATAGGTAACTCCATGATACTACATCAAAGGACTTTTGTACATCAAGGGTAAAAAGCATCGTCTCCAAGCCTTGGGTGCTGGCTAGGTTGGCCAATTGAATTGCCCTACAAGTGTTATCGGCTCCCTGTCAATGAGGTACAAATCCTGTCTGGTCTCTGTGTATCAGGCTACCCAGACCCTGACTCAAAATTTTAGTGAGTAATTTGAGGTCAATATTTAAAAGTGATATGGACTGACAATTAGACCAGATCTTATGATCCTTCCCTGGTTTGGGTATCATGACTACATACGAGATCAACATCTCAGGATCCATGGCTTTGCCCTTTTTCAGGGAGTTGAAAAGTTGTGTGAGAATAGGGACGACTAAATCAGCTGTTTTCTTATAAAATAAAGCCGTATAGCTGTCCAGGCACTATCTCTTGTTGTTTTTAAATGAACTGATAGCTAAAAGAACTTCACTTTCTCTGATCTGCATCTAAAATGTCAACAAATTCCAATGACGGGGAAGGCAGGGTGAGATCCTCAAAGCAATGTTCACTTTTAATCCACAGCTTTCCCTCACTGTATTTCCTTCTTCCATCGGGTGGCTTCAGTCCTCTAGGTTGATTGACAGCTAGCATTTGTTTGACCCATTTCCTTTGAGACCAAGCCTTCATTGATCCATCCCGACAACATCATAACATAGCCTGGGCTTAAAAGAAGCCTAACTGAAAAGTGCTCACATTAAATTATGTGACACTGTTCAATTCAAAAGGATTACTTGGGCTCTACACCAAGGTGGGAGGGAGATGCAGGAAAAAATAAGCAAAGACCAATACCATCTTTGGACCACCTCAAAATCAATTTGAAATATGTGGTTAAAAAAATCTTTAGCATTTTTAAATATAAATTAAATGAATTTTTTGACCCATCTTTATATGCTTATGTAAAAAAACAGAAAGAAAGAATGTTGTCCAACGGACATTCTATGTCTAAGGCCCATTTGATAAATTCAGTCCTGATGGTAATACTACCAAAATTTTTAAGGCATGCACCAACACACTGATCTTTATTTTTTTGGTTAAAGTTAAAAGCAAGAAAATAATGTGAGAAAACTAAATTTCTCTAGCAAGAAAAAAATGCAATATTGGTGTCTGATCTAAGCCTCCTGAATAGAAATATGACTGTTTGTATGTACCTACACACAGAGGCAAGCATCAAGACATAAACTGTATTGCAGATATTATATTCAAATTACATGATTTTTGTTATAAACATACTCTTAGGGCTTTTTATGAAAAAAAAATATTGGAATTCCTTATGCAGTCTTTGAAATGCTAATAAGAGCAGTCTAAGTGTAGTTGTTAGATGTTTTTAAATCCAAGATCTACAATGAATTATTGGATTTAAAAAGTAGCTATTGAACACACAAATGGCAGATGAATAGAAAAGTATTTTCAAGAGGAGCAAGAGTAGTTATGCTCAAAGACTACACAAACACAAAATTGTTGAATGATGTTATTATAAAAATTACAATACATTTTCCACAATGCAGACTAGACCAGTTTTGTCTTCCTATAACAAAATAACCAAATGTAAGATATTGAAATATCTAGTACACAAAAATAGGATAACTTTGAATGAACTGATAGCTAAAAGAACTTCACTTTCTCTGATCTGCATTTAAAATGTCAACAAATTCCAATGACGGGGAAGGCAGGGTGAGATCCTCAAAGCAATGTTCACTTTTAATCCACAGCTTTCCCTCACTGTATTTCCTTCTTCCATCGGGTGGCTTCAGTCCTCTAGGTTGATTGACAGCTAGCATTTGTTTGACCCATTTCCTTTGAGACCAAGCCTTCATTGATCCATCCCGACAACATCATAACATAGCCTGGGCTTAAAAGAAGCCTAACTGAAAAGTGCTCACATTAAATTATGTGACACTGTTCAATTCAAAAGGATTACTTGGGCTCTACACCAAGGTGGGAGGGAGATGCAGGAAAAAATAAGCAAAGACCAATACCATCTTTGGACCACCTCAAAATCAATTTGAAATATGTGGTTAAAAAAATCTTTAGCATTTTTAAATATAAATTAAATGAATTTTTTGACCCATCTTTATATGCTTATGTAAAAAAACAGAAAGAAAGAATGTTGTCCAACGGACATTCTATGTCTAAGGCCCATTTGATAAATTCAGTCCTGATGGTAATACTACCAAAATTTTTAAGGCATGCACCAACACACTGATCTTTATTTTTTTGGTTAAAGTTAAAAGCAAGAAAATAATGTGAGAAAACTAAATTTCTCTAGCAAGAAAAAAATGCAATATTGGTGTCTGATCTAAGCCTCCTGAATAGAAATATGACTGTTTGTATGTACCTACACACAGAGGCAAGCATCAAGACATAAACTGTATTGCAGATATTATATTCAAATTACATGATTTTTGTTATAAACATACTCTTAGGGCTTTTTATGAAAAAAAAATATTGGAATTCCTTATGCAGTCTTTGAAATGCTAATAAGAGCAGTCTAAGTGTAGTTGTTAGATGTTTTTAAATCCAAGATCTACAATGAATTATTGGATTTAAAAAGTAGCTATTGAACACACAAATGGCAGATGAATAGAAAAGTATTTTCAAGAGGAGCAAGAGTAGTTATGCTCAAAGACTACACAAACACAAAATTGTTGAATGATGTTATTATAAAAATTACAATACATTTTCCACAATGCAGACTAGACCAGTTTTGTCTTCCTATAACAAAATAACCAAATGTAAGATATTGAAATATCTAGTACACAAAAATAGGATAACTTTGTATCTTCGTTTTACTGTATTGCTAAAAGTCATTGGTAACTTTCACAATTTGTAGAAGCATAAGCTTTTTTTATGTGAGAGAATGTATTTCTATGCTTTTTGCGAGCAAAAATGTGGTCAGACCCATTCTCATCAATCTGACTTTAAATTTGGTTCAAGATTGAATATACCGGTATGTCCTAATTGTTTGTGAGTTTATACAATGGTATGTAAATGTTGTACCTTCAGTATAGATGCTTTTAGGAATGATTTAAGGTTTATCATATTATCATTTTTAATAATTTAGTGTATAAATGTTGATTTTTGTCCTGAACAGAAATCCAGTTCAAAACAAACCTTCACTGAGAAAATATTTGGCATTGAAAAGTTTAATGGACACTTCACACTCCCATAATAGATTTTACCTTAAAATTATGTGTGATGGACAAATGCCAATATTTAACTATGAACTGTAAAGATAATCACTGCTGTAAATGTATGCAAATTGTTTCAAGCCTGATTGCCAGCCTTGTTTTTGTTTGTTCTTGTGCCCAACTTAGGTATCAATTATTTCTGGGTGTCAGAATAAAAATGTAATCTCCACCTTAATATTTTTTAGCTTCTGAAGAAAAGTAGATACAAACGAACACATTGGGCCTGATTTAATAAAGCTCTCTAAGGCTGCAGAGAATACACTTTCATCAGTGAAGCTGGGTGATCCAGCAAAACCTGAAATAGATCTGGTTAAGTATTTAAAACATTTGCTAGCAGGAAGAAATCCATTTCAGGTTTGCTGGATCACCCAGCTTCACTGATTAAAGTGTATTCTCTCCATCCTTAGAGCTTTAATAAATCAGTCCCATAATTTCTGGGATAAAATGGACAAGGAAGTTCTGAAAAAAATAATTTGTTTACTTTTTGAAAATATGACCCTGCAAACAGAATGACAGATATAACGCAGTAGACAGAATGTAACAAAATATTTACTGTAAATTATGCTCTCTGATTGGTGTTGCTTTTATAAATTGTCTATACATACATGAGTGCATATGAAGCAAAACAAGCAATATACACAAAAAAATACAAACTTACCTGAATGAGGACTGTACAAAAGTGCAGTGCATTTTTCAACTGATAAAACAGTTCAGGTGCACATAGCGGGTCCGCCGTGGCACACAACTATGAGCTACACGCTCCTAAAGTTTGGCGCACAACTATGCGCATCAAACAACTGAGTTTTAACAAACAGCACAAACCTTTTTTTTTAGGGCTAAGGGTAATATGTGTGCCATTAGAAAGAATGCTTTTTTAGGGGAATATTGACTTTTAATGCAAGCTCGCCAGTGTAAAACTGCTGGGGATGTGTGGCTTCAGCAGCGAGATCATTTCTGTTACTAGCTTCCACGCGAATACGCCAGCGCCTGAAATTTAGTTGGTGAATTGAGCGAAGGCTTCTGATTTTGGATCGCGAATACGAATGGGCAACCGAGCCTCTGATTTTGCTTGGTGAATCTGGTCTTAACAGTAGAGAAAGGGAAACGTAGGATAAGTGGGGGACTCTTGTGGCCACCCCCCCCCACTAAAAATGTATCACTTTTGCCATACCATGGTGCCCTGTCACATATAAAAGTCCGCTTGTGTTCTTTGAATCTCAAACTCTCCTGAAAGGGGAGTAGTAGGTATATTAAAATGTAGTATAAGTGGGGGATTCTGGGCTAACTCCCCCTAAAATTTTATTGCTGCAGTGCCATCACAAGATAAGAAAAACTATACCTATTATACTGTGCTACCCTGTCACATATCTGGCCACTTACCTCCTGTGAACCCCAATTTCTTATGGACATTTATATGTGGGGCCCTAAAGATGTAGTAATAAGAACATGTCCCCCTTGCCTATCTGTCACATGAATTGCATTTCTCTGAAAGAATCCATTGCAGCTTTCTTTCATTTATTTTGAAACTATTGTTTACTAGATTATCAATTTGGGGTGGCAACACCCAAGAACTAGGAGGTAGTCGGTTTATCCTCTCCGTTTTGAATACACTTACGCCTTATTTTGGAAACACCTGTCACATATGGAATAAAGAATACTATTCTCATTGCACTTGCGGCTGCAGGGGATGTTTTATTTATTGCACAATTGTAGATTGAGGGGACTAATTGCTGCATTATCTACACTGCAAATAAACAAACAAACGCGTAAACATTCTCAATGAACACCTTCAACATTTCCGAAAATTTTAATTTAATTACTATCAGTTACAATATGACCTGGGTAAATGAGAACTTACTCACAAACATATTTTAGGGTCTAGGGTTGTTGTACCACATTAGGACACTTGTACGTTTAAGCAGAAAAAGAACAGTCCACTATTCAAGTGTACCAGATATGTTTATTGACATAATCTGCCCTTGTGAACTGTCTGTAAACAAAGGTTTTGCTTGAACTCTACTGGGATTGTTTTTCTATTACTTATTAGACAGTAGTATTCTATAAATAAAGTCCAAAGGAACAGGACAGATATTTAAACTATATAAACAACTCTCAGAACAGTCTTTTTACACTTAAGATGGTTTGTGAATTAATAGTTTAACACTCAAGAGCTTCTTGTCTTAGCACACTTCACAGTCAGCCTCTATTTGTTTCAGTCTAATGACTTTAGTGCAACATTTTTAAAACTAGGTCATTGCAGTAACTGCTAAGAAAACCGGTGCTGACACAGTTCAAAAGTTTAATAAGAAAATTGTTAGAATCTAAAAATGGTATGAAAAACAATAAATTGTGATACCATAAAAAGTTTTTTTTCAACCAGCATACACATATTTTGTTCATTGAATTACAGCTATTTTCCTAGCACACAGTACAGTTGATTTTCTAAAAGAATAGAGACTATTTTATATTTAACACTCAACATTTTGAAATATAGGAATTGATGTAATAAATGTTTTCAAGCTGTTCCGTGAGCAAAATGAATGATCATTCTGCAAGCAATATTTTGATTAGTGAATAAGGTTAGAAAAGTTCCATGTGTAGTAACACACATTCTGATGCCTAGCAACTTATTCCTATAGTCTCTCGCGATGCAGTGAACTACACTGCACCTTGTCAAATGCTGAGGGTATCTCCTCCCTGACGCATATAAGGGCTCTCAGGAGTTTTCCAGTCCTAATTTTATTACGCCTTATAATGGTGCCCTTTGAAAAAAAATATTATTATATGTAATACAAAAGGGGTAAAAAGCAACTGTACCACCTGAATTTAAATAATAAAAAAGTTATAAAAAATATATTAATGCAAAGCCATAATTCAGGGAAGACTATAGTCTCAGACACAGAGGGACTGATTTATTAAAGCCCTGCACTAAACAACAATTCACTTTCATGAGTGAACCTGGGTGATACAGCAAACCTAGAATGGATTTCCTAAAATCATTTTCTATTAGTTAGAAAATGTTTTCAATCCTGGACCAGATCCATTTCAGGTTTGCTGGATCACCAAGGTTCACACATGACAGTGTTGCAGGCCAGTCCCGGAGGCCCAAAGTTTTTTCTTCGCTTTAAAGTGGTTTTGGAGGATTTATATGCAATACACAATGTAAAAATATGCATGTAAAAACATATACAGCAATTAGTGGTGCAGGATATATCAGGCTTTGTATATTCACAGACACAGTAGTCAATGCTTATAAAAGCCAGGGTCATTCTGTTTAACTAAAGGAAGATTTTGGCTAGTTTAAAAAAATACTTGGATCATCAAGCCTATCCTCTTATTAATGAAATTAGGACATTTAAAAGCTTAAAATAAGAATTACCCATAACAGCAGATAATTTAATATGCATGATGGATAAATATGTCAGCAATCAAAATTTAATATAAACATAAAGAAGTTTCCCCCTCCTCTGACATTTCCCTATGTCTAGATGGACAGATGACTGGAGAACATAAGAATAATTAATCACACATACATATACAGTATATACACACATACTGTATATAGCAACATGTGGCTATATCAAATAGGGAGCGTGGTCAAAAAGGCATCGCCTGAGAAATGGGTGAGAATGCATACCTCACAACTGTCCATGTTTTGTCCTTTTTAGATGCAAATTCCTTTTGTCTCTTAACTGTCTATTTTGGGTGGGAGATATATATATATATATATATATATATATATATATATATATAATACCTCTACCATCTGTTATTGAGTTAATAAAAATTATCTTGCACTAAATTATAATTTCATTCATTCTTTAATTTATTCCATTTATTTATTAAAAAAAAGATAAAGGAAATACAGTTGTGAAAAAAACTAACCTTGGGGGCATGTCAGGCCAATTACATACTTTATAGCATTTAGAGTAAATTATTTGTACCGACATGACCCAATTCTATGTCACAGCATTAATATTTACTTTTACCTTGTTCCTGGCCCTGCACTGAAACAGCTTTTAATTTTTACTGTGTCATCATTACCGGGCTTGTAAATTTCTTGCAGGGGTAACTGCTGAAAGTTCAGTTATTACTAAAGCATGGAAGTGTGTTTGTATACAATAGTGCTAAGATCAGGCAGCACAGCATAATGACAACAAACCGATAACACAACTAAAAATGAACAGAGGAGTTGTGGGGCTGCAAATCAACATGAGTGCATGTTGATTTGCAGACATTTGTACTCAATGACAAAACATTGCTGACGAAAAACAACTAAACAACAGAAACTGGCATTACAAACCAGGCTCAAAAACATTGCAGCAACAGATGAAACTAACAATAATGAGGATTACAAAAAATCACATCAATGCATACCATCCAAGCAAACATACTTAATTAACATACTAATGAAAATGCATATGTATTTCCATACATTTAAATGTATTTTGACATACACACACAAGTGAAATCACTAAATGTTTGCCTATAATCCTTTACTAAAATATTTGATTTCTCTAATGTCAAACTAGAATGAAATTTTAATCAGGTCACAAATGTTCACATATTTTTTTACACTCATACTATTGTGTGATGACATATTTGAAAGTGCCACTTAGTATATATCCAGCTTGATAGAAATTAGTTTGCAGTGTTGCAACCAAAAGAAAAAGTAACAAGAAGTGCAACAAATGTAACTATAAATGAGGCAAGTTTGTGATTGAGTAGAATGTAACATAAAAAAGTAGCACTTATCCAAAAAAAAATCAAGCATTAAAAATTCAAACTGACCTGTAAAATGGACTGGAGATGCTCACAGAACAGGGCGCAGGTGTGCGCTAATCAATACCTATCACCTCACCATTGAGTTTAACATCTCCTCCTGAATCGCGCAACTGAAAATGAATCGCCTTAATTGTTGTATTCGAGATGTTTGCTCATTTTTGCAGGAAACCGGCAGGCGAGTTCACTAGAACTTGCGGAAATAGAGAATGCTGACCGGCGCGTGCGTACGCGCATTTCATTAATAAATCAGGGCCACAGTCTCAGCAAGAGCTTAAATGTAACAAGCAAAAAGCACCTATTATACTGACTTTTCTTTAAATTCTTGTTTTTTATTTTCTATTCATTTTAATACGTCAGTTGGTTCTTAAAATCAGATGTATTTAAAAAAGTTACTTTTTTCTTTAGTAGACATGATCTTGAATTGTATAAAATGAGTGAAAGAAAATATGGGATATTTACCATATACATGTACAGAAATAATACCAGTTGTATTGAGCAGACATTAGTTTAAGTAAGGATTATTCTTTTTTTGCATCCTCAGACTTAGAGCAAATCAGATTCCTCCATCTTTGAAAATATTGAAGTGATGAAAGGGAAATAAAATTAGATCTGTAAATTGTAAATAATACATTTTTATGACCATTCATCTCTGCACTTCAGTAAAACTAGATATAAAGACAACAACCTCAGGCAGAATGTCTATACTTTTTCCTGTGGACTTCATAATATTTAAATCCCTTTAGTCCAAACACCTAAGGCTAGGATTCTAACTTATCCTTTTTCCATCTTAGAGTTAAATTATATCCTGTATATTTTTTGTAAAGCCTAAAGTATAATTTTATTGTGATTAAACCCTTTGTTAAATTTGCAGTATATTTATATTGTGACTGGGCATCCTGCTCTAGGTGTAACATAGAAGTGGGGGGATTTCAAGAAAGAACATAGAAGAGAAAGAATTACAAGAAAGGAATTAATTATTATTAAAGTTGTGGCCAAATTCTTTCAACATATTTACTAAACACTTTTGTTAACTTCATGTACAAAAAGGAAAATGGCATAGCTCAAGTCCAAATTCATAATAGCAATATCACAGACTTAAATGGTTCACAATGGCTCAAAATTGACATGATTGAGAAACAGTTGGGCATATATAAGGTTGACAAAGCACCAGGCCCCCAGTGAATTACATCGCTGTGTCCTCAAAGAGCTAAGCTCAGTTATTTAAAAGACATTATTTCAAATTTTTAGAGACTCTTTAATCACTGGCATTGTACCAATTAATTGGCTTAAGGCCAATGTGGTTCTTGTCTTCAAAACGGGAGCAAAGTCTTTACCAGGGAACTACAGACTGGTTAGTTTAACGTCCATAGTTGAAAAGGTCCTAGAGAGTTTGATAAAGAACCACATAGAGGAGTTTCTGCCAGAAAATAGTATTATAGGTAATAGACAGCATGGCTTCAAGAATGACTGAAGTTGTCAAACAAATTCACTCTCTTTTTATGAGGAAGTAAGTCAGTGGAATAGCAGTGGAATAGACAGTGGAATAGCAGAGCAGCTGATATAGTGTACTTGGACTTTGACACTGTATCCCATAGATGGTTATTAAACAAGTTAGCGTCAATAGGTTTAGAAAAGTCAATCTGTAAATTATTAGAGAACTGGCTTAAAGACCACATCCAGAGAGTAGTGATTAATGATTCATACTCTGATTCATACAATGGTCTTCAATAGTCTAAGGTTATTAGTGGTGTACCCCAGCGTTGGGACCTTTACTATTTAACATCTTTATAAATGATATAGAGTTTGGGATTAAAAGTACCATTTCTGTGTTTGCAGATGACACCAAACTATGTAATGGAATTAAGTCCATACAGGACGTCTATAATCTACAAGCAGACCTGGATGTACTGTTTGATTAGGTAGCGTGCCTAATGGCAAATGAAGTGGCAAATGACATTTAATATAGATAAATGTCAAGTTATAACAACATGCTAACAACATGCCTGCTTCAAACTGTCTAGGGCGAATACATATAGGGGAGTCAGGAATGGAAAAGGATCTGGGGGTTCTGGTAGATCATAGACTTAATACCAGCATGCAATGCCAAGCTGCAATATTCAAAGCTAGCTAAGTACATTCTTGTATTAAAATAGGAATAGACTGCAGAGATGGAGACATAATCCTGCCCCTGTACAAAGCATTGGTAAAGAACCACATAGAGGAGTTTCTGCCAGAAAATAGTATTATAGGTAATAGACAGCATGGCTTCAAGAATGACTGAAGTTGTCAAACAAATTCAGTCTCTTTTTATGAGGAAGTAAGTCAGTGGAATAGCAGTGGAATAGACAGTGGAATAGCAGAGCAGTTGATATAGTGTACTTGGACTTTGACACTGTATCCCATAGATTAAGCAAGTTAGCGTCAATAGGTTTAGAAAAGTCAATCTGTAAATGAATAGAGAAATGGCTTAAAGACCACATCCAGAGAGTAGGGATTAATGATTCATACTCTGATTCATACAATGGTCTACAATGGTCTAAGGTTATTAGTGGTGTACCCCAGTGTTGGGACATTTACTATTTAACATCTTTATAAATGATATAGAGTTTGGGATTAAAAGTACCATTTCTGTGTTTGCAGTTGACACCAAACTATGTAATGGAATTAGGTCAATACAGGACGTCTATAATCTACTTGATTAGGTAGTGATTAAGTAGCGTGCCTAATGGCGAATGAAGTGGAAATTACATTTAATATAGATAAATGTCAAGTTATACACTTGGGGGCTAACAACATGCCTGTTTCAAACTGTCTAGGGCGAATACATATAGGGGAGTCAGGAATGGAAAAGGATCTGGGGCTTCTGGTAGATCATAAACTTAATAACAGCATGCAATGCCAAGCTGCAATATTCAAAGCTAGCTAAGTACATTCTTGTATTAAAAGAGGAATAGACTGCGGAGATGGAGACATAATCCTGCCCCTGTACAAAGCATTGGTCAGCCCACATCTGGAATATGCAGTTCAGTTTTGGGCACCAGTTCAGAAAAAGGACAATGTGGAATTGGAAAGAGTGCAGAGAATGGCAATTTAACTAATAAAAGCTCCCACAGGAAGTAATTTCATCAACTACTATAGATTGTTTTAAGAAAAAGCTGGATGCTTTTTTAGAAGCCCAGAATATAACTGGGTATTAAGGCTTTAAAGTAAAGATAGCAGTGACAGTTGATCCATGGAACATGCGATTGCCTCATGGAATGAGGAAGGAAATGTTTTTCCCCAGTTGAAGCAAATTGTACAAGCAGCTCTTTTGCCTTCCTCCGGATCCTATGTCCATAAGGTGTTATATCTGGGATATGTTTATTTCTCTAGTGGTTGAACTTGATGGACTTATGTCTTTTTTCAACCTGACCTACTATGTAACTATGTAAAGTGCCATGTATGTTTATTTTAAAGTTTTCAATTACTGTTTTTTACTCCCTTTTTTGGCTTAGACCTGCCCATGTCTTGATACACTTTTCAAGTTTGGAGGATAAAATTTTATCCTGACTGATACTTTGTTAAGCTTAAAGCAGAACTAAAGTAAAAAAAAAAAAATCACACTTACTTTTAAGCAATTCCTTCAATGACGCTTGATCTTTCTGCAATTTGGTCCCACGCCATCCTGGAATTCTTCATCTTCCTGGCTCAGAGGAAGCTCCAGGCACCGCCATCTTGTTTTTCTTTTCCAGTCTTTTTGCTATGTCACCTGATCTCGCACTGTGCAGATGTGAGATTGGGTGACGTAGTCCACTGCAATACAGGGGGAAATAGTTATCTATATTTACAAATTACAAAAGGGTTGAGGAGTGTGATGATTGCCTGACTACATCCTTAACTATGCATATAATTAAGTATTAAATGATAGCAAAGAACAAAAAAAAAAGTACTTAGGTGTCAAGATACAAACTGTTAAATGGAGTAAAATAATCACTGGCTGTGGTGCCCAATATATATGACAATATGAAAAGAGAAATAACATGTTGCATGAGGGAGAAGAATCTGTATCATGAAAAAACAAAAATAGAAAAAAAGAACCAGATTAGTGAGATGTCAAAGTCAGTTAGAAAAAATAAGAATATACAGTGATCTCTCAAAAAATACATAATTTCAGTTAGGTACATATGTTAATATTGTTAATATTGTTATTGTTGTTAATATTTTAGCCACCAAAAGAACCCCCGGCCCATTGAGACGCATAATCCACAAGACCCCTGAAGGTGTCTTGCAGTAGCTGACACTGAGATGTTAACAGCAAATCTTTTAGGTCCCCCCTGCCTTTGCTAGCCTGCCTTCCTACCATTGCATCCTGCCGCCATGTCTTTACCATTGAAATGATGTGTACATACCTGCCTATCCAGCCTATCCATATGTTTTTAAAGAAAACAATTCATCAGACCACTTTATACTATTGCTCCATGGTCATGTATGGGCACTAGTCAGCTTCTACACCCCAATTTTCAGCCAAATTTTCAGAAAGCTGTGATGTTTTGTAATACGTCTTTAGTTTAGTCATACTTTTTTAATTTCTTTTCTGTGGGTTTGGGCCACACAAGCTAAAAAATAGCTCAAAGGCTCAATATTATTATTATTATGGAGGAAAAGCCTATTACCGGGTCCGCTAAGTATTCTTCATTTGATAATTTGTTGCACAAAAAAACACCCTACAAAACCTGCCATTTTATGAGTGCTTTCCTCGATTTTACAATATGGACCTTGTCAAGATTATTCAGAACTTTGCTCTTGCCCATTTTTCCTACCTCTAACACATAACCCTAGTACTACTATTTTTTTGTACTACCAAATATATCCCACTTCTTGATAACTGCCCTGTATAAAGATAATCAATGTTATTTACTTCACCTGTCAGTGGTCTTGCTGATCAGTGTATATTTATGTCTGTTCAAATATTTTTAATTTAATATAAGTTTGGCTGTAAAGAAATGCAATTGTATTTAATTTTAATTGAATACTCTTTATTATTTGGAAATACCTCCTAAATATTGATAATGCAAGCTTTGGTAAAGAAATAACTGTTAAAAAAAAACTTTTACAAAGTCTTTTATTTTAAAAGAACTAACACATTGTACAGAACTAAAACATAGCTGATTATTGGGGAAATGCCAAGCGTTATGCTAACATTACTTCCAGATAATTTAATACAATTCTAATTTTAAATAACATAATAAAATATTAATTCAACCACATACATAGACTCATTGACAAAAAATGTCAGGATCCCTGACTGTTAAAAAGAAAGTTAACTTTAGGTTTATTTGATGCATGTAGTTGGTTATTTAGTGTTTAAAATTTAATCTATCTAGACAGTCAAGACAGCAAAAAAAACTAAACTTCTGGAGCTGTCAAGTTTATGATTCCCACTGATCCATTAATATTTTATGTTTTCTCTCTGTTTTCACATTTGACTTCAATCTGTTGTAGCCAAGATAACATACACATATAAAACTAATTGTGGTTATTTTACACATAACTTCAGAGAGATTTTGTTTGCTTTAAAAACAAAGATTAACAAATAACATCCTGCATGGCAAATAGGAAATATCTAATTTTGGCCTTTTCACACTTTTGTGCAGGCAAAAAAGAGAAAATGCTCAGCAACTTTAACCTTTCACAAACACAAGCAATTATGCTTCAGAGGAAGACAATACACAAAATCCTAGACAGCCAATTTTGTCTCTCATGAGTATAAAAATCCTTCCTGAAAACAAAAACAGTCAGATTAATTCCTGCAAAGAATCAGTTTTTTTGCACCGATGGTAAAACGTTTCTTTAATACCTAAGTGATGTTGTCTTGTGCTTTTTACAGTCCTTAATATAAAAAGTTTACTTGGCAAATCTTTATACTGTCCTAGGATGTATTTATACATATTCATAAAATTACTTTTTAAGTCATCTTTTTCCCCAAGGTTAAATACGCCCAGGATTTTCTGACCATTCCATACAATACCTTCTATTTCCTCTTTATATTTCTGAGGTTTTTCCTTTACTGCACTTTCTAAAATTGAACACCATATTTAAGCTAGGGGAGTGACACTGATATTATAACTGTCAGCCGATATCCCTCAAGTCATTTTCCAGGGCAAACAATATTTTACCATGTGATCACACACCTGATGGATGGTGCTTGAAGCTGTAATGTGGTCTAGATAAGTAACCAGCGAGCATTATTCTGGTTCAAACCAATATATAGGATGTTATCACTCTGCCCTCAGATCATCTGTCCAGTGGCTTGCAGAATCCCCACCCTCCCTTTAGCTATGCAGAGAAGTGTTTTTCTTAGCATCCCCTCCCTTTATAGTATTTAACAGGGGATTTAGGAGCATGTGCTGCAGCCAATGAGCAGACTAGTTTCTGTTTGCAATCTTGTCCTGCTTTTGGCTACTAGTCTTTATACCTTGATTGTTCCAGGCCTGAGATGCTCGAACTTCAGTCTTGGACCTGAACTGCACTTAACAGCCTCCTGCCTGCCTATCACTAGCATCTTACCCAGTACCTAATCTTGGCTGTCCCTACACTGAAGCCCTCTGTTTTTCTTGGAGGGCCACTACCTAGTGTTCTAGAAAAGTAGTCTGGTGGCCACTAGGACTAAGTGTCTCCCTAAAGACCCAGGTAATTCTGTGTCACCTGCTAGGGGCGCAGCCCTTTGAGCAGGCCAAGATCAGTAAGAGGAGAATGGAAATCTGAATAACAAATAGTAAGGTAATCCAGAGTCCAGGTCCATACAAAAATCACAGGTCAGGTTAGGCAGAAAGACAACTGAAGACCACTCAAAAAGGTACAAGTGGATACTGAACCTTGAATATGCACATGAGACAACTGGCTAATTCTTCCCTTACATATAAAGTGATGATTTCAGTAAAACAGCCTAGATGCAAAATTGTATTTGTCATTACATTTCACCATCTATTAACCTGACATATTGCCATTTTGCCAAAAACTTTCTTAAAAATTATTATCATTTTGTTTCATCAGTTACATGGAAATCTTATTCTAGAATCAATACCTGTGCCTTCATCTTTCTTTCTACAGTTTTTTTCCCTATACACATCACCCGATCCCGCGCCTGCATCAGGTGACGTATATAGGGAAAAAACTTGCTGATCTCACTGCGCATGCGTGAGATCAGCAATTTCTTTTTCTTTTGGCGAAAGGGCTCCTTCTGGCATGCATGGATGCTCAGGCATGTGCAGAAGAAGCAGCCAAATGCCTCCTGGGATGTGTGATGTAGGTATCCAGGGAGGCTCTACACTCCCATTCATTCTCAATCGCCTATGCCAGGGGTGTCAAACTCAAATATGCAGAGGGCAAAAATTAAAAACTTAGACAAAGTCCCAGGCCAACCTTAAAATGTATTTTAAAAATTGAGGATGTTTTTCCTTCTCATTAGATATAAAACATTCAATCTGGAACAAGCCTATAATAGAGAAAGTTGGATTTTTTAAAAATTTAATAAAGAAAAAATCTGATGCCTCTTTCTCTATTTGTAGCCTTCAATGGTTACCCTTTTACACAGGCTAATAATATTAACAATTTTCCTCAATAAAATCCCATCCATTCAAGGCCATGCCTTGGAGTAGCAAGAAAAAGTACATAAATAAAACATTTATTCAAGGTCCAATCCAGATACCTGGCATCTGTTCTTGGATGCTAGTTTATCAATGTTCGGGGTCAGGCTCTGAGCTGAGAAAATTCTCGGGACTGAGTGAGGTGTTCATCAGTAAGACAACTCCTGTGCGATGTTTTGTTCATCTTCATCTTTGAGAATAGTTGCTCACACCGATATGTGCTGCCAAACTTAGAGAACAGTTGAACAGCTCGGATACGGAGCTGGGGCATTGTGTCAGGGATGTAACGTGGAAATTGTGTAGTGCTCACAGTGTCATACACTTGGATAAAAGCAGGCTACACACAGCCTGAGACACCGCTATATGACACAAGGCCATGGGTCGCCAAGAAGCCCCTGTAACTCCAAAAGCCTCCTGGCACCTCCCACATGTAGCTGAGGGGGAGTTCTGGAAATACCAGAGCCTGCTAAGGCGGGGCTAAATCTTATGAGTGGGCCTCCGCTGGAACTCCCTCTTCATTGAAATAGTGCTGCTACTAAAATTCCCCATTACTTGCATCTAAGAAACAGTCCAATGCGGGGCCAAGCATAGGCATAGAGCCTGCTGGTCTATAGACGCAAGTGATGCCGGGAATTGTAGAAGCTGCGCTATTTTAAATACAGGGGAGGGCCAGCTGCAATTCATATTTAGGATTCATTTGGGGGCCAAAAAAAAGACATTGAGGGCCAGATTTTCGAGAATTAAGGGGCTTTTTTTTATAAAAAAAAGGGTGTTGCACTTAAAAGAACACAAACAAAAATAATTTGTACCTTACATAAAAGGCTTGTCTACCCAGAAAATTCTGAGTTTAGGTACGCTTTAAATTTCCGAGATCATAAAACACCACCTTCAATATATATTAATAATTGTTGATGACACTATTAAAACAAAATATTGTCAGTAAGCGTGTATAGAAATAAATAAAATATAAACAATAAGAAATAACAAAAGTACTGATGTAATTTGCTATGGTTAATCCTCCAAATACCTCAGGCTTCTTTAGTAAAAATATAATTTCTTAGTCCCAGAAGCCCATTGCATAAATATAAGAATAGAATTTACATAGGGACAACCTTAAAAAACCTTAAAAATTCACTGAACTAATATTAAACAAGTTTTAGAATTTGAAATACAGTTATTATTTACTCAATACCTAACACGGTGCCTATTAATGAAAGAAAAAGTGAAAAGGGTCCTATTTCTGAAAAACCCCTTCTCATCTGCAAAACGAGAATGTGAGAAATGAAACAAAGAAAGTGTCAAACATGCTGCTTGTCTATCAGCTCAGTTTGTGTTTGACTTCAAGAGATATAGGTTTGTTTACAGGCATCTGACTTTAGATGTCTCCAGCGTTGTATTCCACAGGAACGTCCACAATGGAGGGGCTTGGTGCCGAGCTGCTACCCAACCTATACAGGCTCACACAGCATCAGATATACTGATAATGTCCATGACTGTCGGGTGAGAGAAAAACTCTTCCCCTGTAGGTCATTAGAACTCTGATAGGAATATTTTCTTTGACAACATAAGTTGTATTCAATATACACCAACTGGAAGTTGCCAGTGAAAGTAGCAATGTGCAAATCAAGTAGTAATACATATTCAAATACTCATCCATGGTAATATTGGGCCTGATTTATTAAAGTTCTCCAAGGCTGGAGAGGATACACTTTCATCAGTTTAGCTGGGTGATACAGGAAACCTGGAATGAATCTGGTCCAGGATTGAAAATTTAAAACAAATAGCAAATGACTTTTAAGAAATCCATTCCATTACAATTGGTTACAATCTTCACACCTGAAGGCTCCTTAGGTTTGTCAATACATTTACCTGATATAATTGTTCCCACATAATGCCTTTTAAGGAAGTACCTAATCTGTAGACTGGTTGTGTATGTTCTGTAATATATTTGAATAAATTGGCATAGAATCTGCCAATAGTACGTGCCAATATTTCTCAATAATCCTCCAAAACTCTGACTCTGCCTGAAATTTTAAAAAACTTAATCTACTATGTTACTACCTTGGGCACAGTGGTATGTCCTTTTTAAACATTTTTTTCCTTTAACTATATTTCATTAAACTTTCTACTAACTCATTAGCCTCATTTTGGAACTGTCCAGGATCAGAACAATTTCTGTACGATCCAAGATATTGACTATTTGGATAGCTATTAAATAAATGTTGTGGATGGGCACTACTTGCTGCCAGTACTGAGTTTACAGCTGTTGTTTTATGAAAAAAGAGTAGTTTAAAGATATTATTTAAATCCTTTGTAGATCCTTAGATCCAAAAAAAAATAAATTTGTGCATGAATGTTACTGAAGGTCACATATTTTGATAAGGTAGGATCTGCCAAAAACATTTGCTTCCCAATGGTCGCTGGTATAGGTTTGCATAGCAAAGAGCACAGGAGGTTTTCATTGCTACATATGTGTTAGAATGAATTTGAACAGTTCAATTAGAAAATCTCCAAGGGCCCTCGTATCATACCTCTGGGTATTTCTGGGCCCTTTATTATGTGAAATAGTTATATAATTTTTCAGTGTCTATTATAGCTAAAAGTGTTCCTGGAGGAATGTATAAATCATGGAGAATTTTAAGTATATGTACTATATCTTGTATGTAAAATAGTAATCACATCTCATGAGGACTTAAATGATAGTCAACAAATCCACTTGCATTAGAAGTCAAATAGGTAATACCCCATACTATCAGTCAACCTGGAGGGTCATAGAGGTTTGTATAAGTTTTGGTTAAGCAAATTAAGGTTGGAGTTGATGGATTCCAGTTTTTGAAAAGTAATGTAGTATCTTTACTGATAATGCCTGATTGTAAAGCACTGTCTATCAAGGTGGTAAACTGTTGTGCAAATAAAACAACAAGGTTGGATTAAACTTTACAATACTATTCCAAGTTTTGCACAACTCAAGTACAGCAAGTACATTATCTCATATTGATCTTTGTCCATGACAACAACATTACCCGCCTTATCGGTCGGTTTCACTTTTTAATGGATCTATTGGCTTTTGCTTGAGCCTCCCACTGTTTAGCATCAAAATTACTGAATGAATGTTTCTTTTTCAAAGAGCAACAACAAACGTGTCAACAGTCTTTTTGAGGATAGGAGAAAAGTTTTTAGAATGTCAAACACATTTATTTTATACATAGTCATAGTAAATGTGATATTTCCAAAAGGGCTAATAAATCCCTTAGGACTCCTAGTTCTTGCCTACTATGTGGATTCAATATTTGACTTAATAAAGATTTCCAATCCAGGTTGACCTTACGCTCTTTATCATATAGCACATGTAATATAAGTTTCCATGTAAAAAGCATAAAATATTTAACAGTGTTCAAAGTAATTTTGTTTGGAAGAACATGTTCATTTTTCTTTCGCAGATATTGGGCCTGATTTAATAAAGCTCTCCAAGGCTGGAGAGGATACACTTTCATGAGTGAAGCTGAGCGATCCAGGACTAAAAACATTTGCTAACAAATAGCAAATTACTTTTAAGAAATCCATTCGAGGTTTGCTGGATCACCTAACTTCACTAATGAAAGTGTATCCTCTCCAGCCTTGGAGAGATTTATTAAATCAGGCCCATTGATCTAATTGGGTAGGTTTTTTGTTTGGTGGAAGTGTTCCTGTCTTTGTGCCCTCTTCAACAATGATCTGTTTTAAAAAAGAGGATAAATCATTTAATGAGGAGGTTTAGTATTGTTAGATAGTACCGAATTGAAAGAAGGCACTACAGTGAAAGTATTTCCTAACGCGTACGCTGTACGAGTGCCTAATCCAGTAGAAGTGTGATTACTTAAATGTGTAAATGTGTTTCAGTGAGATTAGATGTAAGTGTGGTCATACCAGGGGATAGATCTTTACATTTTGTGCTGATAACCTGTTTGTTTAGCTTTCTGTTTTAAATTGGGGTGTGGACGAGTGGATCCTTTATGATGTATCTGATGAGAAAAACGTGTTTGATATTGCTACAGACTGTTGTGATGATGAAGAGGTAGATGTGTCAGAAGAAACATCGTCCTTGGATTGAGCAGTAATACTTGTCGATTTCTGCCATATACATGTTTTTCCATTTATAAAGCGACCCATTCTCCAGATATAGTTACGTCTTCAGTAAATTTTTGTTCATTTATTTCTAATGATGTTTTTTGAAGGCATCAAGGTGAATTTCCTTGATTCTAAAAACATTAAGATGTGAGTAATTTGTATGTGTCGACATTAGTATTTGAATCTGTGAGTCTAGTTTTACTAGCTAAAATTGATAATGTTGACACCGGAGTTACATCATATTGTCTGTACATTGATTTAGGTAAATTTCCCATTGTATATTAAATTTTGGGTACATTTTTGGGTATATTAGGAAAACTTTTAATAAAGGGACCTTGGGGATTGTTTCTTTCTGACATGTATTTTACAAAATAAAAGTGCCAATTCAAAGTAGATTTGCATTTCTAAGTTTTTTTTAGTTTCAGAAAATGCAGTGATAATTCAGTATTGGATTCATTAGCATCCGTAATTTCATTTTACATACTTCCCACACATTTCCAAAATTAATGGTTATGGTGGGAAATAGGAGCAATCATAAATAAAGTAAGGAAAAAATATTACGTAATCAAAATTGTGCAGAAAAACCTAAATCCGGCAGTCTTATAGGTATTCTAAACCTGAAGCATATTAATGCAAAATGGGAGGAGCACTGTTCAAAAACTGATTTCCGCCAAATGGTGTAAGTAACAAAAGAGCAAGTAAGTACCCATCCCACTACTCATGTATTGTATATCATAAAAGTAAAGGCTAACCTGACTGAAACACTATCCCAAAAGCTACATTTTCACCCCTTTACTTATATTTACAGATTAACCACATGCTTTTTTACCTTTTTTTAAGGAAATGCTACTGTTTTAAATTTACCAGCCATAAAATCAAATGTATATAACTGCAGTAAACATTTTAAAGCTCAATTTTAAAGCTCATGAAACTAATGAAAAAATAATAGGAACTCAATAAACTGATCTTTGCAAGGAAAAGCACTTCATAATAATTGACTGATCATCTCTAGTCTATTCTTGGTAGAGGAAGGTGCCAGGGTTAGTGAAGAATAAGGAAAGTAGATCACCTTGTTAATCTTTCCAGGCAAACCACAGCTAACCATTGTAGTTTGAGCCAATGAAGCACTGCCAACATCCATGACAGTAGGTCAGGGAGTTCCACTGCATTTCAAGACTTTTCAGATTCCCTTTAACACGTTATTAAATGTACTTTAATTATTAGTAAAAGTATATTTCTTTCTTATGCCAATATTACATACTGAAGTCATACAAAAATATAGATCTTAAAATGTTCTAGCTTTTTGGGATTATTTTAAAGAGCCTTTAACTTTTACATTTGCAGTTTTGTATATTGTGACATTCTATCATTATATGTAATCTAAAATTACATAATAAACCATAATATTATAAAGGACTCTAAATACACTACCAAACAAATGAAAATATAATGAAAGGATAAAAGAAAATGCTCTCAACATTTTGAAATAAATTAGAAGTCTTGTATTCATTTGCCCTGGAGTCAGTATCTTTTCTTATTTTTATGCCTAATATTACATACTGAAGTCATACAAAATATAGATCTTAAAATTGTCTAGCTTTTTGGGATTATTTTGAAGAGCTTTTACCTTTTACATTCGCAGTTTTGTTTAACCCCCCAACCGCTAAGCCCGTAATTTCTCGCACTAAATATTTTTGCTCTTTTGGATAACCCCGTATTTTTTCGCCTACACTAAAATCCCCACTTACCTGGTCCCGCTGTGCTAATCCAGCGTCGGTTCCGTGTTCCAGCGTCGGGTCCATGTTCCAGCGTCGTCCTCCAGCGTCGGGTGTCCCTCTCCTTAAAAGAAAAAGCCGGCTGGCTTAGAGGAGAAAGCCAGCTGGCTTTCTTTTCTAAGCCAGCCGGCTTCCTCTCCCTCCTCTCCCTGTCCCTGTCCCTATCCCTGTGCCTGTCACTGTCCAGCAAAAAAAAAAAAAATACTCACCTTCTCCCTCCGCTCCTCCGGACACGTCTGTCCTCTTCGGTGTCCAGCCGGCGAGTGCAGAGACGATCACTGGGGTTTCCCGGTGACGTCGCTGCGTGCGTCGGCGCGGGAGGGAGGCGGGGCGGCAAATTCAAAATTTTGCATTGAGTTCCTTTGTATTGAACTCAATACAAAAAAGCTGTATTGAGTTCAATACAAAGAAATCCTTATATAATATATATATATAATTGTATTATATATATATTATATAAGCTACTGTACATTACATTTTACACTTTTTTTTTTTTTTAACTTTTTTTAGTTTTTTTTAAAGATTTTTTTTTTTTTATGTTTTTTTTATGTTTTATAAAAAAAAAATTTAATTATTAAATTTATAAAATTTTGGACATATTTTGGTGAGTTATGCGGTAATTCGGTGAATTAGAGCCTACAATCCAAAATAAATTTTGGAAGTTTGGAAAGAATTAGAATACCCGGCATTTGCGTACGCGTCCCTCGGCGATTCCTGGTGATGCGCGTGCGTGCGCCCGTCGATGAGGGTCGTAGCGGAAAATTCAAATTTTTGTATTGGATTTAATACAAAGTCCTGTATCCAATCCAATACAAAATAATAGAAAATATATTTATGTGGTTTTGTCTATAGGTATGTGACGGACACTAGGGAGGTGTTTTAGAAAAATATATTACTATACATTATACCGAATTATCGCATTTTCAGTATTTTTCATTTATTTATGTGTTCTTGTTTAAGCTGATTTTTGTGTTTTTCCTTTAATTTTATTAAAAGTTTTTTTTTTTTTTTTTACATGATTGTGTGTTTGAAACATTTTTTATATTCATGATATCTACTAGAACCCTATTCGGACATATTTCTGTAAGTTACAGGTCTACAATTTAAAAAAAAAAATTTCATGAAAACCTGTGACGCTTTTGGAACAGAAATCTACAAATCAGTGTAACGCTCAGGTGGTTAAAAGCAAAAACATTTTTGTGTGTTTTGTGATATTCTATCATTATATGTAATCTAAATCTACATATACAATATATATATATACAATAAACCATTATAATAAAAAGAACTCTAGGTACACTACCAAACAAATGAAAATATAATTAAAAGAAAAAGAAAATGCTCACAACATTTTGAAATAAATAAGAAGTCTTGTATTCATTTGCCCTGGAGTCAGTATCTTTTCTTATTTTTAAGCCCACTCCAGGGACCAAGAATGTCAAGAGTTTATTTATTCTCAAATAGAAGGGAACCAGTTAAAATGATCAGTCTATCAGGCGTTAGATGACTTACTGTGACCCTGCGTATTGGCTGTTTGCTGATCATTACATCTCTATGAGCTGTAAAAAGCCCCAGAAAATACAATTTCACTAAAACCTTTACTTCAGAGACTGGCAGTGCATTGAACAGCACATGCAGTTCACGATCTATATCACTGCAGGTACGAACAATAAGGAGAACATGTGTATGACTAGAGAAGCAATTGTATTTTTGTAGTTTTGTTGTTGCTTTGCAGTATTCCCAAATTATCTCCATAAGCCTCCTTTTGTTCCAAGGTAAACAAAACCACTAGATTTATATAGATCCCTCACAACCAAGGGATGTTGGCTTAAAATGTATTTTAACAACCTTGGCTTTTTGGGTCACCGTTTCACTCTGTGATTAATAGTGTCCTAAGTCACTTAATACATTATTGATTTTTAATTCGATAAAAAGGATTTCAGTTGGCAAATCACATTATTTAAGAGCAGGAGAGGGCAAGTGAACAGAAGAAAATGTCCTGGCACTGAAGCAAATTCTACGAGAAAGCAAATGAGCACAACAAAGTAAATTTAACTATTGCTAGTTAAGCTTACAAACAGCATTTTGTGCCAACAGTAAGGCCTTGTTTTCATTATATGAGATGCTATGCTGTTCATGGCTGTTTTCTATATATTGCAATGCACAGCCACCCCATTCAACCCTTCATTTGTTTAAAACTTTAAATCCTTCATTATTAAATGTAATACCATTAAATGATTATATGTAGAATATATTTCTCAAATATATAGTAATAATATGGAAATCTAATTATGATTTTATTCTTAACATTCTCAAAGTAATAAATAGAGTCAGTGTCACAATGGACAAGAGTGCGGGTGGCTGTGTATTTCAATACAATACATGGCAAGCATATCTGTTATAGTGTGAACGCCTTACGGTTGGTAAAAACACACTACTGGCTTGTGTACTAAAGCCAATAAACACATTCTAAAATACTTAGGATAATGAACAGTAATTTTCCTAGGTTACCACATCTAACTAATAAATTTACAAACAGTATTGCATCTACCTAATTAGTAGTAATTTCGTAAGGTACATCATTGGTAATTAACTTTTTGTGATAATTTAAAATTTTAAAATGTTTGTACAGCAAACTTTTACACTGATTTAAAATGTTGTGCAAAATTTCAGTGTGGTAATGTTGGGTAAAATTTTATTTATTAATAAAAATGTCTCACCAACACCACAATGTCTTAACCTACAATGTCTTTTCCTTCTACTTTTCATGAGCTCATCCTAAAGAAATGCAACTCATCCTTTAGCTGGCAGCAAAATTCTGGCTAAGGGTGATCATTGGTCAGCATTGGTCAAGCACTGACCAACTATGACATTTTTAATGGCATTTAAAATTCCATGCCCAATCTGCAGTCTTTAGCAGAACCTGTGATATGCAATTTGTCTGTGCTCATCTACCAAGCCATCACATCAAAATAGATGGGACTCTTTGGGATTGCAACTGATCTGCAGCTTAGTTTCTTTTTTACATTTAATTTCCTTGTTACTCCATTTATACTTCTTAAACGTTATATTAGTTAAATTTTCTTTGTAATGTTTTCTGTTTGTTCAGTTCCACTTAAACCCTTCAATAATCTTACAAACTATATTCATATAAACTGTGACATATCATGTTCGTGACATAACAGTTAATCAATGTATGTTAAATGTTTTGGGTTAAGGTAGCCAATTTATTTAATTGACTGCCAATGTGCTGCCACAGAAGCCTTGTTTTTATTGTTTATTTGTATTTGCTATGTTATTCTTTTACCCCCTTCTGTTTGTGACTAGTTAGTACAGTCTCAGTTAGACACTCCCTGTCTCACTATGTTGGTTTTCAATCAGTCATCCTACAAACAAGGCTTAGCAAACCAGATCTGTCTTCTGTGTTTTTGGAAGAGTTAAACTGGGTGGAGGATAATAGCAACACAGAATGTGGCATATCATCTGCTAAGACAGCACACACTATAACATAGACAAAATAGATATTTTTTTGTACGATGCACTGCACCACATTTCATATGCCATTCATTATGGCACTCCTCAGTGTGAGTATGTTTTGCAATGACTTTTAACTTTTTATGACTTTAATGATGTTTAGCAATTTCTCCCTCTTTCTCCTCTTGTTCCCATAGTTGCTGTCTATCTTTTCCTTCCTTGTCCACCTAAATCATCTTTTCTAGTCTCTATTTCTGCTTTTCTGACTTTTGAAGTTTGTCTACATGGACTTCAATCACCTATGGCAACATTGCGTATACCATCCAAAGTACTACCACGCTTCCTTGTTCACACTAACAGCTTCTAAAAGCAAATATCTCTATGAGCTGTGTTTCATTTTAATGTTGCACCTCAAGATTGTTTTTTAATATATTAATAACATTAATACCTTCTAAACATTGGCGTACATTTTGGGACATATTTTCTTTTAAATTTGCCATTTTTATTGCTTTTTGTACTACTTTTTGTATACTGTTAATTACCTTTTTTCCTTACAAAGTCTACCCAACCCTTTTTTGATTTCTGTTTGTATAGGAATGCAGTTTTACATGACATTTGGGAACTTTGGCTGTCACAAATAGGACAAATTCAATTTGAGAAGTCCAAACCTCTTTGCTTGGCTCTTTGGCAAAAAGTAGGTATGCACATATTATCTATTGCACGATTTATAATGACACAAAGGAAATACACTTACTATGTCATTAGTCTTTTAAACATTGTTAATTACTGATTATGATTCCCTAATAAAAGCTAGAGAATTTAAAAAAAATACACATATGTGAAAGCCAGCTAAGTAAATGAAAACCAACATATTCACACGGGTGTTATTTACCTTCTATAGTATCCTTACATATTTCTCAGTGAAGGATGACATCCATCACACGAAAGAAAAAAGAAGACTCTATAGAGAGTTGATATTTGTAAAGAATAAAAAAAAGATACCGAGATATATATCTGGCACACAACAGAGGAACTGGTATGCAGTATCAATATACACAGAATAAGAAGAGAGACTCAGAGTAACACTAATTATAAAGAACAAGAGATGCAATACTGTACTTCATCGAAATATACAGAATATAGGCAAGCACTGGGAAGTAGGCTCAACACATAGACCAAGTGACATATTCTGTATATATGCTACACAGTACTAAGAACAAATACAGTGATACCTTGGCTAACAAAGTGCCCAGCTAACAAAATTTTCGACTAACATTTTTGTTTCACTGTTTAAGAGACTCTGCTAACAAATATCAACTCGGCTAACGAATATAAAAAAAAAAGCAGGAAGCCGCCTGATAACATACTGAAAGACGAATGTACAGTACTTCCTGTATACTGTATCAGAATGTGAGAGACGGACATTGCTTTACATATTAACGGGGCTTCCCTGCTGCTTGTGTGCAGGTGGGAGGGTTGATGGGGGGAGGGGCTGTTTGCATAAGAGCTTGCAGAAGAGATATTTTGCTTAACACATTTGAGGTTGGGCTCTTCTGCAACCTCTTGTAACTCTTTATTGACCAGGACAAACTCTGCAGTTGTTTTTTTTTTTTTTGCATATCAAAGTACAGCTGGCTCCACATTTTGAATGAACGTCTAGGCATAAGGTTTTTTTTTTTTGCTTTGTTTGTGAATAACTCACAGTGAGGGTTTTATACAGTAACTGACACCACCCTGCCTAATATTATGTTGAGACTGTTCCAATTGGGAAGCTGTTCATCTCAGCCTTTGGTGAGTTTATTATCTTTTATATTGTGCTTTTTACTTTTTTTTATAAAACATCTTTAAATTGTGGCAGCATCCAGTAGGAATAAATGATTTCACGTTACGGCTAACAAAGATTTTGCTTACAAATGTGATTCAAGAACAAATTATCTTTGTTAGCCGTAGTATCACTGTACTGGGTTTACATACAGTGGTTTCAGGAAGTATTTAGACCACTTCACTTTTTTTGAACATAGATATGTTGCAGGCTAATACAAACATTGTTTAAATTAAAAAAAAAAAAAAAAAAAAAAAAAAAAAAAAAACATTGTTGAAATTTAACCTTTTATTATGTTAAGTATTTAGATCATTTCCTTAGTACTTAGTTGAAGCACTCTTGGCAGCAATTACAGCCTTGAGTCTTGCATATAATGCAACCAAGTTTGCACACCTAAACTGTGGGATTTTCTGGCTGTCCTTCTGGAACTTATTAGGAGAAGTAACTAAGAAGCTGAGGGTCACTATGACTGTTTTCCAGAAATCCTGTGTGGGAGAAGTAACCAAAAATCTGAGAGTCACTTTGACTAAGTTCTTGAGATCCTGTGTGGAGATGGTAATAAGGCCCTTCTCCATTTGAGAATTATGAAGGCCAGTGTGTTCTTAAGAACTTTCAATACAGCAGAATTTTTTGTAGCCTCCCCTGGATCTGTGCTTTGCCACAATATTAGTCCTACTGTTGGTGAATTCATTGCTGATTTGGAGCTTTAAGGGGATGAACCAGGGCACATTTTTTTGTTATTGCAAGCACTTTAGGAAAGCACTGCTCCAGGTATCTGCAATCACATAGACCTGGCTACACACTCAACATTTCAAGAAAGTTGAGACGTTATAGGTTACATGTTTGTAGAGTGCAATGACAGCTTGGTTTGAAAAATAATAGTGGCACTGTATCTTTCAACTGGATAGTACCACTAGAAGGTTGGTTAGGCATGTAATCAGTTGGAATTTCAGAGGATGGTTGGGAGCATACTTCTGTTTCTTAACCAAACATTTGCAATAAAGGAATGACAACTACAAAATGAAGGGGAAGGAGGAGGAAGAGGGCATTGGGGGAAGATCAAAGATGGCTCATTCTGTACATTTACAACACAAAAAATATCTGCTGCTATATTCGACCCGAATATGGCTGTTCTAATTCTGGTATACCCGAACCGAATTTTGCTGCATTCAACAGCAAAAATTCGGGAGAAAAAAAAAAATTTTTTTTTTTTTTTAAATTATTTATTTGTATGGATCAGGGGAGCAGAGCTGTCAGCATAAAGCTCCGCTGATTGCTCTGCTCCCTGAGTTGCTGAGGAAAGAGAAATCCTGATCAGGCTTTCCCTTTCCTCAGGGAGCAGAGCAATCAGAGGAGCTTTATGCTGACAGCTCTGCTCCCCTGATCCTGGAGGCAATACGAGGGCAATAGAGGTTGAATAGAAATACTATGTCCATTCATACCTCTACTGCTCTGTGATTGGTCTATTTCTCAGCCAATCACAGAGCAGTAGAGGTATGAATGGACATAGTATTTCCATTCATTGCCCTCCTATTGCCTGCGGTTACAGCTAATTGAAGGCACCTGCTTTCAATTAGCTGTGACCGCACAGTTCCCACGGTCCAGGAATCCCACAATGACATTATGATTCATAATGTCATTGTCGGATAACCTGTAAAAGATAAAAAAAAAAACAAGTTTAAAATAAAAAACACATACGAAATAAATAATTTAGGAAAGAAAGAAAAAAGTTAAATTACACAAACACACACATTAATAAAATAATTTTAAATTAAAGCCTTGTCCTATTTTTTACTTATATTTTAACCCTTTCAGGGAATGAGTAAGGGGATTTATGTACCCCTGTACTCATTCCCCAGGGTGGGGCGGTGGAGATCTGGGAGTCTTCCTATTAAAGGGGGCTTCCAGATTCCAAAGTCCTGCTAAAAATGTTTATAAAAGCCCCCATTGTTTTCAATGAAAGCTTTCATAAAAGCTTAAAAACGCTTGAAAAAGCCTCCATTGAGTTCAATGGAAGCGTTTTCCCGCGTTTATCCAGCGTTTTAATTTTTTAAATGTTGCAAGCAACGTTTAAGATAACGCTCAAAAACGTGCCTGAAGGAAACGTCCTGGTGTAGATTAGCCCATGGGAATGCAGTCTGTGTAGACTAACGCTGCATACACACGTCCAATAATTATCGTTAGAAACGACTGATGAACAACCGATTGGCCAAAAAAAGGGACCAAGGACACCGTCGAACGAGGATTGTCGTTGGAAATGAACGACCGCCACGGTGGATCTGATTGGCCGACGATCTTTCACTATCTATCGTGTACGGTCGTTCAGTGATCGTGCATGTTTCTGCGGTACACTTTCTCCTTTACATGTCCCTCCCTGCATCGTTCAAACGATTGTATCTAGTGTGTGGACACTGTTGGTGGATTATATATGAACAATCATATTGTTACAGCATGTACAGAGTTGTGCACAATATGATTGTTCAAGTATAATCGTGCATAATCGTTGATCGGTCGTAATCGTTCATTTTCTAACAATAATTATTGGAAGTGTGTACCTAGCTTTAGCCTAAAATTGATTTGACAGGTGCACTTTAATATTCATGCGAAGCACAGGGGTATGAAATAGTGTTATGTATCTTTTTATAATGTATCTTTTTATGTATCCTTTTATATTGTATCTTTTTATGTATCCTTTTATAATGTATCTTTTTATGTATCCTTTTACAATGTATCTCTTTACAATGTATCTTTTTATGTATCCTTTTATATTGTATCTTTTTACATCTTTTTGGAGGCTGTAGAAGCTCTACACAGTGCTGAAACAAACACAAATTTTTCTCCTATTGACTTTAATGGGATTCGAATTCGATGTTCGACCACCCGAATTTTTTTGCTATATTCGGCCGAATAGCAGTCGAATCGAATAGTGAGCTATTCGACCAACACTAGTCTGGAGTATGAGAAGAATGTGATAGGATTTGTTGAGTACAGTGTTTCTCCCCGATCAGTGAATAATGCTTCTTCATGTGATGGAAGTGGAGAGATGTAGAGAGCTTACCATGTGTTTTCATATGTGGCAAGCAGCAATAGTAATATCATTGCAAGTAGACATAAAAAAATTCAAAAAAAAATTGTGCTTTATCAGCTATTGCTCCCTCTTCCCTCAGAACGAGTGGTTGAGTGCTATGGAGGAAGCAAGGATACCCTGGCTCCAGAGTAAATTTATCATTTCTCTGCTGTGACTGAGATGATGATGAATGAGCCAGCCAGTCACAAGGAGTGAAGCTTGGCTGAAAGGAATTTGCTTTTTGCTACCTTGTGAAAACATACATAATAGGACCTATTTCTGGCAGCTTTCGAGATCCCTCTGGGAAGCTAGAAACTTGTATCTCTGGCATAGATGGGGTACCATCTTGTGTAAGGATTTGACTCTAGGATGTTCCTCCTTATTCCAGTTCAAAAAAGAGGTTGCATCTAAAGTTGGAGGGAATTCTGGATTTTGAATAAAAGGTGTTAATGGACCTGACCTGGATGAGAGCAACCCCTTCAGTATCAATTCATCCCATAGGGAAAGTGTTTGGGTCTCAGTCGGTGGAGTGCAGAGCATTTGGATCCTAGATTGTGGTTTAGTCCAAGGAGCTAGGGGTAGAGAACCGGATGTCATAGTCTCATCCATAGTAACCCACACCTTATGTTGTTTACTATGGGACCAGTCAACAATCCTGTGTAGCACCACCGCCTTATAATAGACATTAAAATCAGGGATAGCTAAACCACCTTTAGCTTTTTTCATAGAAAGGATGCACCTATTTATTTGAACCTTCTTGCCTCTCCAAATAAAAGAATAGACTAAATGCTCCAATCGAGAAAAAAAAATAATTTGGAGGTGGTGCTGCAATGGTATAAAATAAATAAAAAAACTTTCAGTAAAATATCTATTTTGATTACATTCACTCTACCCAGCCATGACAATTTTAAATTATTATAGGAATGGACAGTAGAGTAGAAGTCCCAATAATAACGGTTTATAATTAAACTCTGCCAGGACCGATAGGTTAAAGGTTATGTTAATTCCTAGGTACTTAGTGCAGTTAGATTGCCAGCGAAAGGGAAAATTACTTTTCAATGAAGATAACTGGGTATCTGGCAATTCAATGCTTCCATTTGGTCATATTTGACTTTAAAATTTCTGAAGGCCCCAAATCATTTAAATTCTTGGATGATTATGGGGACAGAAACATGGGGTGAGGTCACATATAAAAGTACATCATCAGCAAAAATAAAAAAGTTTTTAATTATCTTCTTCAACCCGTATACCCCGATATTTGGTCATTCCTAATAGCTATGGCTAGATGCTCCATAACTAGAATGTACAAAAAGGGGGACAATGGGCATCCTTGTCTAGTACCAATATTAATTTGAAAGGATTCAGATAAATTACTACTCGTTCTAACTCAAGCACTAGGACCTGTCTAAAAAGCCTGGATCCATTCCAACATGACTAGACCTAGTCCTATTTGAATTAGGGTTTCTTGTAGGAATACTTAATCAACAATATCATACTTAATCAAACTTAATCAACTCAATCAAATGCCTTTTCAGCATCAACTTATAGAAGGCATGTCGGACCCAATTTATCAGGGAAACCGCTTTCAAGGTGTTATCTCGCGTTTCTCTTCCAGTAGTGAAACCGGCTTGGTCTAAATGAATAATATGAAGTAGCACAGATTTTTTTTCTATTTGCCAGCAATTAAGAATAAATCCTAATATTCAAGTTAGTAAGTGATATGGGACGATAATTACTACATACTGTATAGTCTCGTTCTTTCCTCCCTCCCTCCATTGGGGTGTTGATTTACATTTAATCGCTAGCATATCACCAATAGATAGCAATTTGATAAATGGTGTCTCTAAAGTTTTACACCCCATAAAGGGAAAAAGGGAAAAAGGACGACAAAAAAGAAGAGAAAAAAGATCAAGTCAAAAGCAAGTAGGATAGGTACTTGCAGAAATAATTTTATCCAATGGCTTATACTGCAGGATATAACATGCCAGCATAGTCCTTGTAAAAAATATGTAGCAGGGTAGGTGCTTTCATTACTATAACCAATAGTTCATCATGACTTGAGAAAATAGGCAATCCATTTGAAATCGCAGTTGGGCCTACTATTGCGGCTGGCAGTAAATACTAGTGCTGAAACCTTCATATCCATCATGACACCCAAAGTTTGAACATAGCATAACATGAAAATGAAATTCAGGTGTAGGATGGAACACACCAGCAGAGATCTTGTAAATCAGAAAAAAGATGTAGCAGGGTATATGCACACATCACTATAACCAATAACAGGATCTCCTTGCTAGGTGAGGTGTCAGATATCCCTTTGCTCAGGCATGTTAAAAAATTTTTTAGCAATAAATAGTAGCGCTGGAACAACCATAATCCATCTTGATTGGAAAAAACAGGCAAACCAATTAAATCATAGTTTGACCCACTATTGTGGTTGGCAGTAAATAGTAGTGCTGGAACATCCATAATCCATCATAATTAAAAAAAACAAACCGATAAAATTGCAGTTGGCCCTATTTTTATGGTTTATGAGCCTGCTACAGTTTGTTGCCAGTGTGGAAACTTGATTGAAGGTAGACCCTGTGAAGAGATGAAGGCTCTATGCATTGCCAAGGTGTGTCTAAAAAGATCTGGCAGAAAGTGCAATTGTGCTCCATCAAAATCTAGAGATTGTTTACGGTGAGCAGCTGCCATAATATCTTCCCCGAATAATGGACACAACAGATTTCATCTCTTGGACATAGGGGGTCTGAAGACTTAGGGCCAAGGACTCTATGTGCCCCATTAATGAGCAATTTTGTGATTCTTATATTGTTCTGCCTGTTGCAGGTTTCTATATCATCTATAGAAGAGAAGGTGGAATACAACTTGCGTGTGTGATCTTAGATGCATTCTACAGTCTAGCTCAATCTCATAGATAGAGAACTGTGATCTTTCTGAAGAGCTGACACTGTGGATTATGTAGATTCCAGTTTTTGTTTGAGCCCATCAATCTCCTGTTTGAAGGAAGCCTCTAGGCAACAGGTATGTATTTCTAAATCAGACCTGATGGGTAAAGAACAGGGAGAAGCTCTTGGAGATACCATTGATCCTTCTGTCGCATCCGCCATCTTGTCTGCCACGTGAGGATCTCCCCGCAGTAGCTGGGAGTACCTGGGGAAAAAAAATCTGCGTTGTCGCTTGTGGCAGAATTTTTCGATCCCTGATGGAGACCTGAGGCATTCCCCTTCTTAGAGGTATGTGTCTTTCGGAGTTTTAGTTGGCATGGTGAGGACATGTTCCCAGTACAGAGCTCAGCAACTTGCTTCATTACTCAGTCATGCGCAAGATATGCCACCCATGCAATATTTTAAAGTGTTCTTTATTAGAATGTGAGGCCATCTGACCAAAAGTTGAAGTTAAGGAATGGATCTTTTGACAAAATAATGCATTGAAGCACACTATCGAAGTAACCAAAACATGCCTCAAACATGAAAAAAAAAAAGAAATGGACAGGCCTATTCAAAGCCTTATTTGATTTCAGTTGAAATGTTGTAGGGGATTTAGAAAAGTGTATCAAAGAGGCCCACATACATATTGCAATTGATGGCAGTTTGCATAGAAAAGTGGTGAAAATTTTTACCATGGCAATATCAGAGAACTGTGAAGATCTTTACAAATGTAATTTCTGATAAAGGTAGCAACACCAGCATATGGGATCGAATGTTTACCTATTTCACAATACACTATTATATCTTTTTTTTATATATCTTTGTTTTAAAAAATAGTTTAAAACACATTTCCATTTTTTTCAAGTATATAACCTTATCTTTAGGCACTGCTTGAATATCTAATGAGTACCTATTTATAAATGTTAAAAATCTACAATTTCCATGGTGTTTACATTTTTCACATGATCTAAATTAGTAGCAAGCATTTATATTTACTTTTCCACAATACCAAAAAAACAAAATAAATAAAGGGGCTTTTTAGGCACAAAATATTAATTTAACTAAGAGACCTAAATAAAATTTACAAATGTATTTACATTAAATATCAACATAACTATGTCCACGAAAGACTCTTTTTATACATGCTCTTTGAATCCATCTTAAAATACATTATACACATTCAGCATGATCCATTTCTTAGAAATCTCTAAGCCCGATACGTTTCATGGAAATAAATCTGCTTTTTCAGGAGCACATTATCTCTGGAGGAATCATGCGGCTATTAATAGAGAAAACGGTAAAAACATACTTATCTATCCCAAAGATTTCTCAGGGAAGGAGGGCAATCCAGAGCCAACAGCAAGAACGACCAAGGAATAAAATCTAGGAATTAGGCACATAGCCTAAACAGGCTGTATACTAATCTTGAAGTAATAATGAATCGATCAAAGTCATAAGGAGTGCCAAGAGTTCCAAGTGAAAATAATTCTGCTTCCCAGATTCTTTTTTACAATAATTACATATTTAGGCTTAAAAAAAAGTTTAAGTTATAAAAAATAGAATTGATTTATAACAAAGGGTTATATTTACTTAGCCTATCCATTGTGTTTATTTATGTATGTTATTTGTATGTTGCATTTATGTTTAAGGCTGACACAACTCAATATCTCAGTGCTATGACACCTTATAGATTCTCTTTATTTTCAGTGGAAAACATCTACATAAATATATGCTTTTCAATATTAACAAACTAATGTAGTTTGAAGGCAACATGCTTTTCAATAATGCTTTGCTAATTAGTATGTTTATTAAAATAAAGATTAAAGCAATTGTGTTCATGCCATTTGAAAACAGAAACACAATTATACAAAAGGAGATGAGGTTATACTTCAGTGCACTTTTTATAAAAAGTAAAATGTGGAAAAACAGATGTGAACCATGGCTATTTAATTTTAAAAATGAACATATAAATTCATTATTATTCACATAAATTACCTATTGCCTCTTGGCTATAAAAGTACAGGCTTGAAAATTATTTCTGCTAAAAGAAACTAATTATAAAAACTGTTCACTATCATAATGAAGCAGTTGAAAAAAGGATGGGGAGAAAAAAACAAAAACAAAAAGATTTTAATGAGACTGCAAAGTATATTTTTTTAATAAATAATGGTAAACTCATAGACTACAACAGTGCACAAAGTTTAACAGATTCAGTGTGTTAAAGTATAGCTGAATCTAAATTTTTGCCCTAAATTTAATTATTAAATTCAGAATGATGAGGAGCTAACGCCACTGTCAGGTTGTTATGTAGTCTGTGTCCTGTTAGTTAAATTATTTCTTGTATTGCATTGATTACTAGAAGGGATAGCTGAATATGCCCAGGCTTGTTTCACTGAAACGTTCCTAAATTCTGCATAGCTCTAATTTGGCAATCTTAAAACTCCCAACCAAATCTGTGATTCATTTAAACTTTAAATAAAACTACTCAAATTTGGCTACAAAATGTGACTTTTGTAAAATGTTAGAAAAAATGTAAAAGTTCAATGTCATTGTAAAATTTTTCTTTTTAGAGATTTTGATGATTTCTTGACTTTTAAGGAAGAGGGGGGGGGGGGGAGACAGAGAACTAATTACAATATCAAAAGAGTCACAAGAACATGAGAGTTTAAAACACGTGTCAAATCCTCAAATATAAATGTCTTCCTCCTTAGCGGTTGTCCCAAGTGTGGCTCGGGGTAAAAAATCCTGGCAAAAAGTGATAACCCCGAGCCACACTCGAGGTAGCTAAAAAAATAAATTAAAACCACTTACCTGGTCCCATCGGCGTCCTCCACTATCCTGCTCATTTGTGACCGTCCTCTGGCCGCATCTTGTGCCTTCGATTATACATGCTACTGTGCAAATATATTACAGGTTTCAGTATTTTTATGCACCATTATTTTACCAGATTTTTGTGTTTTTTTTTAAAGTTTAATATTAAATTTTCCAAATGTATTAAATATTGGACATATTTCGGTGTTTTATGCCTAAGAATTATAGGCCTACAATGTAAAATAAATTTCCATGCAAAACAATGTACCGCTTTTCAGACAGAATTAGAACGCCAGGGGGGTTATTCACACATATGTGATACTTGTGCTCCAGAAATAGTTAGGAAAGATCCACAATGTGATATAAATTGTAGGAACCTTGTGTGCTGCACACCAATATTAAATATATATAGAAGAACAATTCCTGTATGTAAAATGTGTACGTCAAGGGACATGAAAAGACAGAGAAACCTCAAAGGCAAAAGATGTTGGGTGTGGAGTTGCTTCTGTCCATTCACCCCTTCCCAACCTGCATTTCAAATACATCTAAGGTTACTAAATCTCTGAAAATGCAGAGCGGTAAAAACTGTATTCTCTTCAACACCTTCCTTCCCTGTACCCTTTTACAAATGTAAAAAAAAGGGGGAATGGAAAAAGAAAGTAAAACAGAGGTAATGATATATGTAGAAGAAAGTTTTTTTATGGTTATAACTGTCCATGTCTTGAGCAACAACATGATCAGGATATACTTGGAGGAAGTGACTGTACACCTTGCGAGTCAGTATCGGCCTTTTATTTAATTGAAATTATGTTATTATATAGTCTCCTAAAGAATCAATCATAGCAACCCGATTGTCTTAACATAGGAAAGAATATAAAGCAAAAAGTAGCTCTTTTATGGTATGGATCATATAACAGGCAACACAAGCTGTTAGTCTACATAGTTCACTGGGAGCACTCTTCTGATGGAATATCATAAGGCTAGCATATAATCAAAACAAAGTAGCCATTGAATGTTTCTTCTGCAATCAATAACCTGAATGTTCTCAGTTTTAAAATTTTATCTGTTAATTCCATTTTAGGCCGGAGGTGAGTCACAGGATTTTGCTACAAGTTATTCAGGTGATTGGGGAGAGGTTGGGGCAGACCACAGCATGGTTTCCAAAAGTGATAAGCAGTTTTTGGTTGTGCAGTTGCTGCTTGAGATCTGCATAATAGCTGCAGCCTCATGTAAATCTGGTTACCAGCAGCAGTCTGCTGTGCTCGCAGGAGCTGCCAGCAATGCCTTTTAACACTGAGGTGTTATACTAAATGATGTATGTATTTCTACATTTCAATACAATTTAAATGTATTCTAATCCTATTTCTGCCATTGCCTTTAAGGCACTATGTTCCTGAACATAGATTAATTTGTGATTGTGAAATTTTGTTTGTGATGACTATGATTACGAAACATAGAACCATTTCCCACTGGACCCAGCAGAAAATTAGATTTATACAGTTTTACTTTACTTTTTTTTTTTTTTTTTTTTTAGATTATGGTTCCATGCAAAGCAGAATAACACTGAAACAAAAACAAGGAAATCTATCTCTGTATGCTGTTTGAATTCCAAATCCAGTTCCAACATTATGGCTGGAGGGGAAACGTAATTTTATCATTTCTCCCTGTCACCTGCACTTTACACAGAAAAATTGCATACTTGAATAGTGTACAACTATTTGAGAATTCCGATCTATTGCATTAATTTCAATTTTAGTTTCTTGGCTTACAGTAATAAATAATTCACAGTGCTGTGTTATTTCTCTTTGGTGGGATGAGGTTTATTTAATAATTTTGTTTTTGTGTTCTTGCTTTCTGATTTTTTCACTTCCATGTTACTGGATTGGTTTTCAAAAGTACTAATGTATTACATGGACTATTATCATTAACCCGATGGGTGAAAATGTGAGCACCAGGAGCCCTTTTATTTTCCTAGTGGGTTAGGAAACACCACTCAATTATTATTGTTGTTTGTCACCCTTGTGCACTGTGTTAGAATCACACACTCAGAACTGAGCTGTTGAGTAGTCAGTGTGGCACAGGACAACAATGTTAACCATCTTAATTTTCCTATGACAAAGTATCCTGCGTCACAATCCCTCACTTGCTGTTTTAATTTTCTTTTGCCCAAAACATTCCAGAACCTTAATGTTACATCTTGGGCACTCATAGAAATGGCTATCCAATTCTGTGACATGATAAAATAGGTAAATCTGTGGGAATGTTCACTGAGTTTAGAATTTTGTGTAATAACTTTTTACTTTTTACTCACTTCCTGGTCCAGATCATGTCACTCCCAGTAAGCTGCTCCCTTAACTTTTACGACTACACCCCTGGTGAAGAGTAGAGGTGTGTTATCTACCCACAGTAGGTCCAAAGAAAATAATGCACCCAGCTTTTCCTGTCTCTATTATGAAACCAGTCTACTATTCTTATTAGGGCAGCTGCCCTGTAATACAGAAAAATGTAAGGAGCTCGTGTCCCGTCTCTAGTTTTGGGTTTAATCAGGGATCATAGGGCTCCCTTTCCATATGAATGATGTGAAGAGTTGTTGGAGTTTTCGTAAGTACGGAAAAGGGATGTATATTGGTACCGTTTAGAGGGTAAAATATGCGGGGTAAAATAACCATTTTGAATTTCGAGTTAATTCTTGCAAACCAGGACAAGGGTAGGGAGTCATATTTATGTAGGTCTGTCTGAATTTTACTAATAAGGACATGTATTAGTAGGTGATAAATTTGGTGGGGTTAGAAGTAATATGAACCCCCCAGCTATTTGAGGGCCTCATTACATAACCGAAAGGAGGTGTTATTGCCTATGGAGTTAATATGGGTCTGAGAGAGGGTTACATTGAGCAATTCTAATTTGTTGTAATTGACCTTGAAGTTGCAAACTGCACCAAATCTTTAGAATTCCTTCACGATAGAGGGTATGAAAGTGTGGGGTGAGGTTTTATATATTAAGTCATCAGAATGTAACAAGATTTTATATTGTATGTCCCCAATCTGTATGCCCTACACATCAGGGTTCGCTCTTAAGACAACTGCCAAATGTTTCATAACCAGTGCATACAATAGTGGATATAAAAGGCAACCTTGCCTGGTGCTGTTTTAAATACCACATCTGAACTGAGGACTCTAATACTCAACTGTGCTTGCCAGGAATTCTTCTTAGTGCTTACCAACCTTAGATCCTGCAAATTTACTAATTTTTGCCCATCCCTATTCTTTACATTGTGGATAATATTATACAAAGATTCTGACTGAAGGCCATTCACTGAGAGTTATGCTCTAGCTCCACACAGTGGACATTACATTACAAGTCTTACAAGTCTGCCCTACTGTATTTTTATCAGACTCTAGGAAGATATCATCATGTGCAGGTAATTCCACGGGAAGTGGGGCTTCACCATCTCTGGGCTTTACATATGGGTGTATAGGCAAACATAGAAACGGAAAGACATAGGTTTTTCTAATCCCCTCTCACCATATATTTCATTACAACTCCAGAAACCTGACTTTTATCTGCCATGGGTAAAGGAAAATCCAATAGCCAATCCTTGCAAAAATGGGAGATCGGGAACTTATTTTGCTTGCCCTAAAACCCCAGGCCCTAGTGGGAGTGGCCCTAACACCAGGTTCAACAGCGCTCAAACTGCCATATCTAGTCTGGAATGACCTGACTAACTTCCCTTCCCTGCTTGGTGAAGACAGGGAACCTACATGTTCTCCAAGCCCTCCACAAACTTCCATGGACTCCTCAAATATATGAGACAGGGACGTGTATCTAAGATCACTACCTACCAAAGCAGACTTTGAATCGTACCTTATACACAATCCAACCTTTCTGTTCGTTGAGCTATTCCAAAAGCCAAGGGACAATGTTATAGAAATAGATCGTATTCACCACACCCTTGGTCCAAAAAGTCAAGATCCAGACAGACCCAGTGACATGATCTGCCGAGTTCACTCCTACCACCTTAAAGAACTTATCATGCAGGATGCCAGATCGCAGGAAGAGTTTACCTTCAATAATCGCCCTATAATGCAACACCTTAGCGCTCAGAGGATTAAAGCCACTGTTACATATGCTGAAAGACAACAATATCAAGTACAGATGGGTCTTCACGTTTCAACTCTACGCACACAGGGGTAGCAAGACCGCCACCTTCCGCCAACTGGAAGACATAGATGCCTTGCTGGCAACATTTGAATTACCCCAAATAAATCTTCTGGACTGGCCTACACTTACTAAACCTTTGATCCCCCGGCCAGCCCCGGAATGGCAGCAAGTACAGAAGAAGTCTAGCAGAGATCAGATGCAATGTTCCTCACAAGCTCCGCCATGACCACTGACTAGCCTACAGGGGCTTTATCACACCCCTGGCATAAAATGATCGGCTATCTCCTTCTTCAGCAGGTCTGGGTCAATGACCCAGTGAGGTATTATTGTAGTTGTCTCTTTATTTGATACTGTTTTGAATTATGTTTGCAATGTTTGTAGTTTAGGAAAACAAATTGTTTTAAAGAAGCTGACTGATGTACTCTCCCCCATACAGCTAGCATTAGCCTATTCACCCAGTGCTTACATTTGCACATAATCATAGGCCTGGCCTGGGTGGTGGGAGCCTCGTCCCGACCACCTGAGCTACCCTTTCCAAGGGAATTTGGGCAGTTGATCTGCGCTTACTGTTATTGTTTATTTTGTATTGATTGTTTATATTTTTCAATTTTCTGTTTTATTGTGCTGTCTTATTCTTCTGCTCCTCCCCCATTTCACCTCCTCCAAGGCTCTTACCGCCCTGCTCCTGGGAGTAACTAAATCATTAGTGTTCCTTAAAAAATTTTGAATATCCTCTATTTGTAATGGGCCCAATCAAAGTTGTTACATATAATGTTAAATGGTTGAATACCCCTGAAAAGCGTTTTACAATATTGGCTGAACTACACAGATTAATAACACAAATAGCCTTCATACAGGAAACTCATTTTCATAATGACAAGATTCCGAGGTTAGGTAACAAGAGATACCCTATAGTATATCATAGCTGCACTGACTCATCTAAATCCAAAGGGGTTAGCATCCTGTTGACCTCGTCTGTTACATGGCATTTTAAGGACCAACTGAGTTGTCAGGAAGGTAGGTTCCTATTTGTTAAAGGAAATCTAGAAGGAACTAAAGTTACATTGGCATCCATATATTTTCCTAATACCGGACAGGCCTCATTTCTGAACAAGACCTTCGAGAAACTAGAAAGGTTTCAAAAGGGCATTTTGATCCTAGAAGGAGATTTTAGTTTTATACCAGACTAGACTCCAGACACCTCCCACAGTGGTCACAACCACTCTCCACCTCGTAACAATAGTCAAATTTTGAAAGTCTTGTCTCAACATAGTCTTCTCGATATATGGTGGATTCTACATCCCAAGGATAGAGACTACACATTCTTTTCCTCTCCCCACAGCTTCTATTCGAGGATTGACGATTTCTGGCTCCCACACTGAGTTACACTGGATATAGTCCTGTTCTATTGGCTCGATAACTTTATCAGACCATGCTCCGCTGTCCATTTCCATAGAGTTATCTTATAACTGCCCTAAATCCTGGAGCTAGAGCCTAAATGAATCCCTCCTCCAAGATGCAGCTGTCTTAGCAGACGTCATTCTGAGCTATCACATTATTTCCAGACCAATGATACCCCTGAAAGCAACCCCCTCTTAATCTGGGAAGCTCACAAAGCGTTGATTCGCGGTATATTTAGTAAACATGGGACTAGACTCAAAATGCCAGGGTATGCCAGAGGGAGATAGGTGACATACTCAACCGAATTACAATCCTAGAATGCTCCCACAAATCATCCCTAGATAATACGGTAGGCAAAGAACTCTTCAGAGTTCTCTGTGAGGAACTTTCACTGCTCTGCCTTGACAGGGCTAAGTTTGCCCTCCCTAAATGCAAAAGAATGTTTTATGAACACAGCAACAAAAGTGGCCGTATATTAGCCAATGCTTTCCATGTACAAAAAACTTGCTCATTTATCCCATTTTTTACTGACAACTGTGGACCTAAAATTACAAACGTATAGCAGAATTCTTTTGCCAATACTACTCGACACTAAACAACATTTCAGGACCATCTTCCCTTTCGACGACAGGAGAGAGGGTGCAAGCGATCCAAAAATATCTCTTAGAGTGCAAAATTTCCTCTCTTTCTGTATTGAAGAGGGAGATGCTAGAGGCACCTATTTCAGCGGAGGAACTTAAAGTAGCCATAAGAGACACTCCCACCGGTAAAACTCCCGGCCAGATGGCCTACCTCGATCATACTTTAAAACTTTTCAGGATACTTTAGCGTCTCACTTTATAGCAGCCTATACCATCTTTTTGAAGGTGGTCGGTTCTCTCTGGACTCCCTACAGGCCACCATCAAACCCAAAGAAGGTAAAGATTCCTCTTCGTGTGTGAGTTATCGCCCTATCTCCCTCCTTAATCAAGACCTCAAACTCTTTACAAAAATTAGTTCTTCCAGACTGATTAAGGTCATGCATAATCTTATCCATTTCAATCAAGTTGGTTTCATGTCCAGCAGGGAGGCCAGAAACAACACGACTAGAGTACTGAATTGGATTTACTGTGCCACATCCAAACACATTCCTCTCATGTTATTGTCCACAGATGCTAAAAAGGCCTTTGATCGGGTAAATTGGCTTTACATGGGTAATACCCTTCTACACACAGGCCTTGACCTACGAATGCTCTTATGTATAAGGGCTATCTACTCTAAACCCATGGCCAGGGTTAGAGTGAATGGACTGATATCAGACCCACTGTCTTTCTGCAATGGCACAAGAGAGGGTTGTCCCCTATCACCTTTGATATTTATTTTGTTCCTGGAGCCACTCCTACATACAATCCGCACTTCCTCTGCTATCTCAGGCTTAGACATGGGGTATTCGGTCCAGTAAGTTGCGGCTTACGCCGATGACTTATTGTTTGCCATAACCAATCCTATTATCTCCTTGCCTAATATCATGACAACCCTGAATGACGTTAACTCCCTATCAAATTTCAAAATTGATTATTTCAAATCAGCAGCCTTGGATTTAACGCTCCCAAATGCCGTCTGCTCCCACCTCAAACTTTCATTTGCTTTTCGCTGGGAACCCCATTCAATTACATATTTAGGCATGAAAATCCCCAAAACAAATTCTGGGATATATCAATGGAACTATCTCCTCTTGCTTTCCACTGTGAATAGTGACTTAGAAAGATGGGACAAAGTGACCTTTTCCTGGCTAGGATGCATTCATTTTATAAAAATAAACATCCTCCCTCAATTTTTATACCTCTTTCAAACACTGCCCATTAAAGTTCCTGTGTACTTTTTTAGAACTCTCATTTCTAAACTTTTTCTTTATATTTGGCGAAATAAAGCCCTGAGACTTTGCAGATCTCTGCTTATGAGACCCAAACTGGAAGGGGGTCTGGGAATCCCAAACATGTTCAATGTATATTTATTGGCCCACTTGACACGCGTACTGGATCGGTGTCGAAATGAGGGTTCTAAACAATGGATATCACTCGAACAAACTTTTTTCCCAACACCTTTAAACCTCCTCCCATGGTTGTCAATATCTCCTCTCTTTCCTGTTTTGGGCAATCTGTTCTTCCCTCCTGGACTGGAAGATGGGAGGTTCAAAGAGTTTCTTTCTTCTGGTATATGCAGAGTGTTGCATTTTATCAGATCAAGCAGATGGGCCGGCCCAGAAAAGTTAGGAGATGGTTCAGGTGAGTTGCAATTAGATTATTGGAAGATCTTGCAGATCTCCCACTTTATGTCTACCTTCTGATCAGTTCCACTTTATTGCAGACCCCTTACAGCGTTTGAACAATTATGCGTAGCGGGGGTGGCATCAGACACGCTTTATCTGTTTACAGGCTTTTATAAACACCACCCCCCAACTACACACCTACATTTCCTAGGTCATGGGAGATTAATCTGGGTCTATCACTATCTGCCGAACAAAAGGAACATATCCTGTAATGGACCCATAAACCATCCATTGCTAGCAGATACCAGGAAACTTGTTTCAAGGTGGTCTCAAGGTGGTACCGCATCCCAGAGAAGTTACACCACATTTTCCCAGCTGTATCAGACCGCTGCTGGAGGTGCCAGACAGAGAAAGGCTCGCTCCTTCATGTATTCTGGAATTGCCCCCTCCTGAAGAATTTTTGAGTTATTGTTCGGTCCATAGTTCAGCAAATGTCGGACCAAGATATCCCAGATGACCCGGCTTTTTTTCTTTTACAGCACAACTCATTCTCACAGAAGGCATAAAAAAAGCTTAGTTGTCAGGCACCTTAACATGGCTGCTATTTCCAGGTGGCGGAACCCTAATCCACCAACAATCTGTTCATGACTACATGGAGTTAATGAGATTCAATGCATGGAAGACCTTACGTCCTTTATTCAAGGCACTGGCAGGATGGTGGCCTATACATGGTATTATTGGTAGCAGTTCATGACATCCAACAAATCCCATAATTATTTTGCCCTCACTTAAAACTTTGGTGTCCTGTCTGGCCCACTCTTTAAGCATTCCCCCTGTTTAGTAGGCTTTTGTTGGTTATGCTTATACAGATCCCCTATAAGAGCAACCCTCCCATTTTAGGAACCCTCCCCCCTATCACCTTCTTACTGTTCTATCCCCCCATTACCCTCTTGTTTTCCTTTTTATCTCTGTGTTCCCAAGCACTTTTACATACCGGTTTATTCCCGACTTTTGTTAAAGTATTCATGTTTCCCCTTCCCCGTTTTTCCTTCTGTACTCTCTTGGATGTTTTAAATAAAGAATGTTTTAAAAGAGAAAGGTCTACAAAAAATATAGATTTTTAAACCCTTTCACAGAAAAACCTGAGTACCTTGATTTAGTGGTATTGTCTGATAGAAAAGGAATCAAATAATCAGCATAGTGACAGCTTCCTCCAAGGCAGCAACTTTAAAACCTATAACATAGGGGGTGTAAACAAGATTTTACTATTCTAGATATAAACCTATATGTACAGTTGATCCAGAGGAAGCCATGAAACCCTTACAAAGCTCAGGTCAATTTACTCCCACAGGAAAAAAAAAATCCTTCATGTTTCCCTGTGTCAATCTGATATTTTCTGAATCAAAAAACTCTGGTGTCATTAATTTTAAAATTTGATACCCAGATGTTCTGTGCATTAGAAAAGCATCTGGCTTTAGCTTCAAGTATTCTATTGAACATGCTAAAGCTACACCTCTTAAGGTTGTCTATTTCACATTAATATATTGTAATATTAGACTTAGTCTGAGCTTGGCCCGTGTGTTGAAATTCCTGCGCATTCCAATGGGCTGGTTTACATCAGGGAGTTTGTGGGCAGCTTGTTTATGAGCATTTTAACATCTTTAACTACTTATAAAAGCCTTTCAAAGCTTGTATATGCTTTCATTGAAATCAGTTGGGGTGTTTTCAAATGTTTTATTTAATTTTTAAACGTTTAAAAAAATTTTCCATTGGAAACAAACAGAAGAGTATAGAAGCATTTGAAATGCCTGCTTTAAATGCATAGAATGCCTTTCAATGCATGTATAAACTCCCATAAATGCATTCAAAAGTTGTATGGGCATTTTTAAGCATTTAAAAAAACAGTCCATGTAGACTTAGCCTTATTAGTTTGGTTGCCTTTTTTCTGCCCTCTCTTGAGTTGTACAACATCCTTTTTGTCCACTGGACTGCAAAACTGGACTGCATGTTACAGACAAGGTCATGAATTTGTACAGGTGCAAGATTATACCTCAGTCTCAAAAGTCAATAATTAGGCAAAGTTTTCAGAAAATATATAAACTCAAAATGCAAATAAAAAAAATGGTGGTGGCAGTGAAAAGGGTAATGTCTAACTGATCCTTTAGTTAAAACTATATGAATAAAGCCACCATAGCCATAGAGTAAAAAGCATGTCCCCTGCCAGCTTGTACAAAGTGGGGTAGGCTTGTCAGTGCTGCTGTCCAAATGTAGAACCAGAGGTATATTGAAAAGGTATACCCATGTTCTGTATAAATACAGTATACAGTACGCTTTACTAACACTCTAATATTTACTGAGCAAGAAAGTTGTTGTGCTTTGCAATGCCATGCCATGCAAATGGGGTGTCCACACAGTACTAAATAAACAGCAAACCAAGAGAGCTAACACTACCTACCTAATAAAAAGTCCACTAATGCTTGCAGCTTTATGTCCATCTTTCAACTTTTAATCCATAACTAACAATGAGACATTTTTCCCTATTTTGTGTTTTATTTTGGTTTGGCCTAATCCTAAGCTTTGGGACTTGTTTGGCTGAACAGACTTAGAACTAAGCAGAGTCATATCAAAGCAACACTACAGGGTTCAACTGTACACATACTAGATTTTCAGCAGAGATGTTTGGCAACAATTATTCTGAGGGACAAAAGTCCATTGTGCAAGATATTGTTCTTGATTTTCCTAAGTCTTATCTTATGTTATTCAAGTGTGAGATTCCAGAGCCACCACATTACACTGAAATAGAAACTCATTGTGCTGACCTTGGCCCGCTGTGTTTGCTGGTGTATGTGTAGAAATTCAAGATTTGATGTAGACATTCCCTATTTATAAATATTTTTTTCTGACAACTGTCAGCAGAAACTGCAATAGATAACATTCTTCACAGATAATGGTTTGCTACAACAAAAAATAAAAATCCCTAGCTGAAATTCTTGAAGTATACTTTTGTAGCCCTTACTTTATCTATGATTGATCTGTTTGCATTTAAAAAAATACATCAGGATAAAGTCAACCCTTGACCTAAACATTGATTATTAAAGATAATGATCTCCTATATATTACATAAGCATAGATCATTCATTCAATTCCAAGAGCAGGTATTTTCTATTAAAACATTAAAGACTTACGGATATGTTACAAAATAATATTGTCATTTTTACCATAAACAGGATGTATTAATACAAAAGCAGTTTGTATGTTTGTAAAAGCAGTTTAGACAGAAACCTGTAAGTCTTGCACTAAGGAATTAAGAATTAAAATAAAGTTAGAATTTGCTTCAATTATCCCATCCACAAAGTTCCATTTTTAATTTCTTAGACATTAATGAATATTTAAAAAAAAACTCAACAATACTTTATTTAGTTGATTATCCCTTGTGAGATAACAGTCACATTATTATTGCTGCACCTCCTTGTTTAAAATGTTTATCTGGGGTAGACTTTCAGGGGCCTGAATTTAGCTGTTTTGTAATTGTGCAAGAGATATGCAACTCTTTATTTTGGATCCAGGCCTAGTGTGTCTTGGAAGAAATTGATAGGCCACAAACTTCATCCCTTCTCCAGGCCCAAAATAGGCTAGGAAGTATTTGGCTGATGGTAACAAATCAGAGAATGTCCTTGACAGGGATGGAGTTGGAACCTAGAGCCAAATGTAGCTCAGGGAGACCTGTGTAGGTCCAGGTGGGTCAGCAGACACATACCTTTAATCCCGCAGACCCATCAGGAGGTTTCTTCGTTTGGCTCCCGCATTCATCTTTGGCCGGGTGCCGACATCTTCTTCAGTGCATGCGAGAGATCGGCAATTTTTTTCTTCCATTAGAGAAAGGGCTCCTTCTGCGCATGCCTGAGGTCCGAGCATGCACAGAAAGAGCAGCCAAGAGCCTTCCGGGGTGCGTGACGTAGGTATCCCTGGAGGCTTTGAGCTCTCATTCTCCATGCCACGGCGATCAAGAGAAAAAGGGGAAGTGCTTCACCTTTTTTTTTTTTTTAAAAAAAGGGTGTTGCAATAAAAAAAAAAGTACATTTGTTACTTTAAATGGAAGAATTGTCTACCCTTTTATGTAAAGTAAATATTTGGAGTTTAGGTCCAACTTAAGCAAAGTTTGATTCTCCAGTATGCTTATTTTGCATTTACTATACAACACTGTTTTCGACTGTATGCCAACTGTAAGTCCTGTGTGATGCACCTATCTCGGTCTCCCTAAATTTCACACATATATAAAAAGCAAAATTTGTTCTTGTAAATAGAAACATATACTGTGTATTATCTTAAAGCTTACCTTTAGTTTATTTAAGTTTGCAAATTTATCTATTGCAAATTCATCTGGAGTTTGCCTGCAGTGACAGCTGATTGAAAGCACCCGTGTGCCTCCAACTAGCTATGACCGCAGGTTCCCACGTTCCCCAGGCAACAGCCCGGGGAACGTGGGAACTGAACATAGATGAACTCCTAATGGAGAAACTTCATTTAGAGTTCATCTGGAGTTCGCCTACGTGCCTCAAATCAGCTGTGACAGCAGGTTCCCATGCTCCCCGGGCTTTTCTTATCAATGATAAGTACAGCCCAGGGAGCTTGGGAACCTGCACTTCAACGGAATTCTCAAAATCAGTTCGCTGAAATTTCGCAGACCCATTGGAAGTTTGGGGAAATTTTTGTGAGAATGTCAGAGGCATTCTTGCTCATCCCTATTCCAGACCAGTTTCCTTTAACTAAGCCCAAATGTTTGACATTTTTGTATTCTTAAAAATAGACATGTTGCCAGAAAAAATGTACAGCTGCAAATTATGCATTTGTATACCCCATCTCAGATGCCAGATAAACTTTATTGTGTCCTGGCTATTTTTCCACATGCATGCCTGACAAGAGAAGTCAGGCAACAAAGACACTGCTTCCTACAGAACAGTGTGATGGTCCACAACAGCAAGTAGATATTAAATAACCCCTATCATATGTACTTGGAAGACGAAGGGGAGTTTTGGGAAAGACAGCTTTGTCAGTGGGCCCGATTTAATAAAGCTTTTCAAGACTGGAGAAAATGCACTTTCATCGTTGAACCTGGGTGATCCAGCAAACCTGGAATGGATGTCTTTAAAGTCATTTGCTATTTGTTAGCAAATGTTTTCAGTCATTCTAGGTTTGCGGGATCATCCAGGTTCATGAAAGTGTATTTTCTCCAGTCTTAGAGAGATAATAAATCAGGCCTAATGAGTGCAAAGAACAATTTGATGCAGTATTGTCTTGTGTTGTACTATGCAGCATTCGTGGCTTGGTTAGTCATGACAATTTCTGATTTGTGATTGTCATGACTAACTAAGAAGAAACCACCCCTGGTTGTCACTCAGGGGTGGTTTCTTCTTTTGCAGAGTGTTACAGGGAAGGCATCAGAATGTACACGGTAGTGTGAGTCACTGGACAGTGGTGTCTTTTAGGGTTGATTTTGTCTATTGTCATAGAAACTTTCCCCTACATACATGCAGCTCACCTAGCCCTCAACCTAGTACCTGCAGTTATGGGAAAGAAAGACTGTATGGCACTAGACAGGGTTGTCCAGTGATAATTTCTGTAATCAAAATAAAAGTTATTAACATGGTGAGTTAATGGGGTCTAAAGAAATATATATATATATATATATATATATATATATATATATATATATGTAAATCTCAGGACCTAAACCCCAGAACTGTAAATATACTAAATGAAAAATTATTTATATATATATATATATATATATATATACACAAGATTTTCAAGCGGCAGATACTAGATAAATGGGTTATTTTTTTATATGCTTAATGTTTCATTTTAGTAATATTTACAGTGCTGGGGTTTATATACTTATATTAGCCTAAATACATCATACAGCCCCATATCAAATGTTTACAATTACGCATTTATCCACTCTGTGGAAGCCTTTTCAGAAATATTGTTGTCCTGTAATAGAACAGTAATACGTTTCATATCCCATGGGTCTACTGCCTTTCAGAGTGTGACCTCTAATACTTAAATTTCCCTCCCACCTTTTTTATACATGTGATTTATTGTAAAGGTAGATCCCTGCAGGTGTTGGAGTTAAATGCATATGTATGGGCAGTGCCACTGCTGTGACTGTAAAATAAATGTTATGATGGGTGTAAAACACCGGTAAGTGCCTCCCATTTATTTCCTATGACTTTTATTTATTACTAATATTTTATTTTATTTATTACTGTTACAGTAACAAAGTAGTTTACTATTACAGTTTATTTGTATGAACACCATAGATCAGCCTCAGTTCAAGTTGCAGTGAGGTGAGCAAGCAATTAAGAATGAATATACTGCTAAAAAAAAAGACAACTTGATCCTCTGCATCAGAAACGTGAAGCAAACAGGTGTAATAACTATATATAACAAAGGCCAAAACAATATAGGGACATTTGTTTTTAGTAGATATGTTATAATGATCTTTTTGCAAAATTTTTTTTTGCACAGAGGCCTGTCATACGTGCAGAAATCACATTACGATTTAATAGATTTTTTCACAAGTATACACTGAAAATTAACAGTACAAAAATAATAGTAGCAAACATTTGAGGCATCTTTAACAAATGTACAATGGAAAATTCCTTATCTTGATGTTTCACCTGGACTTTGCATACAGAAAAAGAAATGCATTTATAATACACCAAAATACATGCAGTAACATGTTAACATTTCTGCACACATTAGAATGTGATAAAGGTCCTTTAGCAAGAACTACTTATACACTGTTATGCTGCTAACTACAAAGGTGCATTCAACATGTGCATTTCATATGAATGTAAAGGGCTGCTGCTGCTGCAAAACACTTCCTGTTACTGTTCCTGTAACTGTTCTGCCTGATGATTGAAGTATGATATTTATCATTGGTGAAATGCTTGGTAAGAAATTGTACAGGTGTTTAAGTTGGGAAAACCTTGTAAAACTTTTGGTGGTGCTACTAAAGGCTACTTCTGGTAATAAGAGTAAGTAGAAGGGAATAATTTTTCAGAGAGCCTATTGTAGACTGCTTCAGAGTTGGATTTGACAAGGAAGAAAGTGGAAAGCATCTGTAAGGGTGGTGGAGTGCAAATTCTTAACCCACACACCAACTCCATGCTTAGAACAGAAATTGAATTACTCCACTTGTTTGCCTGCAGGACTTTAGAACACGTGTTGGTGCCTGGGTGGGGCAAGGGCTGATGGACTACCAGGGAGCTCACTCAGGTGAACAGGGCCAAGGGAAAGTACAAGGACCTAAGATGTCACAAAATGGACAAGAGGACAAGTCAAGGTATGAGATGAAGGGTCATACATAGAAGGATGGAATCCTTTGGGGATGTTCCAAGGATGTAAGAGAGTTTGTGATTTGAAGAGAACATGCCAGAAACCAAACATGGCAGGCCATGTAGTAAACCAAATGAAAAAAAGGTCCAACATAGGAAGTTAGTCAGCCAAGCAGAACAAAAAAACAAGCCAGAGGTCAAAGTTAGAAGGATCGCCAAGAGGATCATCCAAAAAGAGTCAAAATGTATGGAGGAGTACAAGGCAGTGGTTGGTCCATGAAGCAAAATGTTTAGATGACAATCAATACGATTGACAACCAAGTTGTTCACTAAAATTCTTGCTTCCCAGTTTACAGCCCCTAATGCACAAATTGATTCAACTTGATCAGGTAGGTTTTATCCCTGCTCGCAAGGCCAGGGATACCACCACTAGGGGGTTGAACTGGATATTCACTACATGTTCCCAAAAGGTCCCAGCCTTCCTGCCATCTACAGATGCAGACAAGGCTTTTTACAGAGTGGACTGGCAATTTATGTCATAGACACTGGCTCATATTGGTCTAGGAAAGAATATGCTGACCTGGATAAACTCAGTCTATTCTAAGCCCTCTGCATCAGTGAGGGTTAATAGTTGTTTATCAGAGCCCTTTCCTATTGCCAATGGCACTAGACAGGGGAGCCCTTTATCCACACTTGTTTTTGTCCTAATACTGGAGCCATTTCTCTGCTAGATTCAAGTCTCACCTGATGTTACAGGCCTTAAACTGGGAGATGCAGAACAGAAAGCGGCAGCATATGCAGATGCCCTGATTTTTTATGTCTCAAACCCACTGGTCACACTCCCCAACTTTCAACAAGCTCTAAAGGAATATGGGAGTCTCTCCAATTTTAAAATCAATATCTCTAAGTGTGCGTCCCTGAACAAATCCCTGTCTACCGAACAAAAGAGGGTTTTGGCCAGTAATTTCCTATTCAAGTGGGTTGAGACCATCACATACTTAGTGGTTCAAATTGCACCAGTCCTATCACGCCTCTGTTCATTGAATTTCAACCTGATTTTGCAAACTATTTCCAGTGACTTGGAAAAACGGGTGTCCCAGTCATTTTCTTGGCTGGGGCGCATCCAAATAATAAAGATGAACATACTCCCAAGGCTGTTGTACCTATTTCAGGCACTGCCTATCTACATTCCAAGTTCTTTTTTCAAGTAGCTTCATACTCGTATTTTCAGGTTTATTTGGGGTCACCGCAGTCCCAGGTTTCGCTTCCACCTGTGATTTAGACACAAAAGGATGGGAGGTTTGGGAGTCCCCAATTTTATGCTTTACTATGCTGGCTCACATTTTGTCAGGGTCATAGACTAAAGCAATATTAAAAACGCAAAGCAGTGGGTATCCATAGAACAATTTTTTTGTGACACAAAATTGCATCTTTATCCCTGGTGTTGGCAGTCTCACAATCCGTGATGTCCCTATTGCCAAGCTCCCTCCCTCTGCTCCTGGGAACACCAGATTTCCTCCCTGGCCAGAAGGACACTGGATTCCGGAGATTAAGAGACGAGTGTATGGATAGAGTCAGGAACTTCTTGTTCCAAGGACCAGGGCTGTGGAGTCGGTAGATAAATCCTTTGACTCCAACTCCTCTTGTATTTACAGGGTTTCTCATTTTATCTTCACACTTTTGCATTTAAACTTTACACTTTTTGCAACCAAACTTCACAAAAAAATTTACACACCTTAAATATTCATAAATCAATACATTTTTTATAAAATTAAATATAGCACAATATTTTTAGCATAAAAGTTTTACTCGCAAAACATAAATAATAATATATGAAAATAAATTGATGATTTGTCAACTGTTATGTTTTTAACTTTAAATAATTTTAAAATGTATTATCTTTATTTCAGGGATTTATACTAAGTTTTAATATAACAATAACATTCATCTTTTTACCTTCAAAGTTATTAGCTTTATCTTCAGTTTAGCACTTACCCTTATGGCCAGAGATTTAAGTAATGCAGAACAGAAAGAGGGGTAGACAGTTATCTGAATGGAGGTGATGCTTCCAGATAACAATGGTTTTGGGTTGTAATCGTACAACCATAACCAAAATTTTTAAGACCTATGAATGAATAGGAGGAATTATGCAAGGTAATGTCCGAAGATTGCGGTATAAGCCTCATGGAAATGAAGGATCGATTATTTGTCAAATTTGGAATTATTGTATCTATTTTAACTAAAGATAGATGCATTGATAAATTCCATTGCTCCTTAAAAAGAACGTATTTATTTCCTGCAAGGGGCAATGATTCCCACTCTCTTCAAGAAAGGCTTGGCTATGCTATCAAAATACTTGATCTTATTGCTAACATCCACTTTCTTGATGAAGTAGGTTTTAACTTCTCAATGAAAACCAAAAGGGAAAGATCTCCTATTGGAGACAAAGGGTGGTGCATGTTGTGGCTGGAGTGTGTTTCAGAAATTATTTAATTTGTTGTGTGAGGAATAAAAATGGGACCATACTGTAAGGAACTCACCTGTCCTGCGAGCCCGCGGCGTTCCTGGGGATCCCAGCAGCAGAGGGAGACGCTGCTGCAGCAGGCAGCATGGCCAAGGCTGCTGCCCTGCTCGCAGCATGTCTCTCTCTGCAGGCGGAGGGATGGTCCTAGCCGAACTACTGTTCGGCTAGGTGGCATTCCTTGCATTTCTATGGACGTGATTACTGAAAGTCCTCTTCTCAGTATTCCTGTGGAGGTGTAAAGTAGGGCACGTCCCAGGGGTGCTGTGGGGAGAGGTGCGCGCGCTACCAGGCGTGCCTATTGTACCCCCCGAGGGCGTGGCACTCAGCTCCCTCGCCGCGGGGCAGGACATAGTTAGTTTGAATAGGGATTCAGTTACCCTCCTATCAAATGGTGCCAGGTGGCGCAAGGTCATTGGTCACTCTGGTCATTTAAGGAGAACCTGTCCTGAACACCATTGCCCGCTATAAGCCTCTGTGAACACAGTGTGCTTGGGTGCACCTTTGTGTTGGTTTATGTTAATCTAGTTTGTCATTCCCATAGCGACCTGATCTGAAACCTGACTCTTGCCTGAACTCTGCCTGCCCTTTTTTTATCCCAGAAGTAGATGGAATATTTTCACTGATATCTTTCTCATTCACAACTTCTAACACTTTAGGATGAAAATGCTGCAAGTGTCTTTTCAAATTTGATGCTCTTGTAGGTGCATTTTTGTTACACCCACCCAATTTTTGCATCACATTGTTTTTCACCATCATCTTCAAGAATACATTGGCACAGGTAATATTTTCCATCACTTGATAATGTAAAGTGCTCATAAACAGCAGACTTTTCGTTTGTTGACAGACTTTTTGTCATTGTGAATGGGGTGCCGCTTTCACTAAAATATAAATATAAAATATGGTATACTAACCAGCCTATTCTTTGAATTAAATACGAACATACACATAGTCCTGCACTATTGCAAACATACATACAACTAGGCACTATACACACAAGTAAGCTGTAGCCTTGCACTAAACTTAGACATAATTTGTCCTATACAAAAAAACATGCACAAACATACAGTATATACTATACACACAACACAGAGCCCTACATTTTACTCAGAAACATACACACAATATGCACTATACACAAACATTCATACATTCCTGCACCATACACACAAACATTCATACATTCCTGCACCATACACACAAACATTCATACATTCCTGCACCATACACACAAACATACTCATAGCCCTGCAGTTATATCTAGAAACATGCACACTGCCTTACCTCATAGTACACACAAGCAGCCATGCAGTTTTAAAATAAACATGAAAACTTACATTTTAATCCAAAAAGCTGTTTCTCCAATTTCTTCTAAGCTTTTTTAGCAGACAAAGGAAGTTGAGCACACGCTGCTGCCTTTATCTTTGTTTGCTGATCTTCTGCTGAAGACAGGGCAGTGGGAGGCTCCAGGGCCAGGGGGGGTAAACCAGCACATGGTGGCAAACATAATCATCTGTCTCCTGTGTCTTTTTTGAATGCTGCAGTGATATTGATGTGGAATTAACTTCAATGGTGAAACAGTCGGTCCAAATTATGTTATAATATTTAGTGCTTAAGCAGGGAGTGACAATTTAAAGTGACACACAATACCTGTCACCTACAAATGGTGTAACTGCCAATTTTGATCACATATGGAATGGATTATATAGCATTTATACTGAAGATTTTGACAAATCATCATTATGCTAGATTTGAATAGTCCAATCAGCACCTTTGTCACTTGGGTGAATGAGGTACGAGGATGACGCAAATGTTGATTTAAGAAAGTAATGTAAAACATTCTGGGGCCTCAGTCTTTAAGCTTACATAATATGTTTTTCACTATATTGAAATATGTGATGAATTAAAACTAATAATATTCTTTTCAACATGAGGGCTGAAGGAAGGAAGAAAATGACAATCGCAGACAATCCTGGTAGTGTTAAATTCCAAAGATACTTGACTAGGGTACTTCAGATGAATCCATAGCTGCTATAACCCGACCAATTATTACCATACCCCCCTTTTACCTTTAAAGTTCTAATAAATTAGTCCACACAATAATTATTGGTAAAATTGGCCATAGCAGCCCCTTTTATTGAACAATGTTACAATTTTCATATACCAATACACCGTTTTACGTAACAAGAACCAACATTTCCAGTCTGCTAAATAGGAGGAAAAACACCCTCCTTTTAGTCCATGGATGTCCCACTATAACCTACTTATTTTCACAGGCCTCTCCGCTCCACTTCCCGGCCCCCAGCCGCCCGTACACCGCCTCGGGGACAGTTAGCGGGTTCTGCCTCCAAAACCTAGCCCCCACAACAACCGAGTGTCATGCAAGGCAAACCCATAACAGAAATAGCCATACGCTTATGGGTCCCACCCTCCGTACATTCTCCCTTTTGAACTCTAACTTCCATGGACTTTTACTAGTAACCCGCCTACCCAAGCTGCTTTGACAAATAAACAAATCCGGTAGCCCCTAACACAGGGAGGGAGGGTGGGAAGCTCTCTAACTTTCTGTGTTATCTGCTGTCTCCCCCCTCTCACCCCCCTTTTTTATATCCTGTCAACCACCAATCAAAACCCCTAATTTTCCCACACTTTTTATCCTTCTTTTTTTTTTTTTTTTTTTTTTTTTTTACTTTAACCCTTGCTTCTATGTCTTCCCTTCCCCCCTGTCATGAGGCCCTTCGCCAAAATGGCTTCAGGTCTACTTTCCAAGGCTGCAGTGCTGGAATGGAGTTGAAGTAGGTGAAACAAGCCACTAGCGAGGTGGTGTATTTTGCTTGGAACAGTAGCTGTCTACAGCAGGAACTTGAATAAAAATATTTGTTGATCCCATAGGGTCTCTTTAAAATGTGATCAACCCTATGCAAACTAAATATAATAATGAACAAAAAATAAATTGTCTTTCTTAAATGTAATAAATTCTGTAACTAGCTTTATTTCAGATTAGCACAAAAAAAATACAGTTCAATGAGGGAAAATAATTAAAACCTAACATTTAAGGTACACTGGACTGTAATACATATAAACTAAAACATTTAAAATGTAATAATGTATAAGTAATGCACATTGACATTTATTTTTATTAAGATTATAAGCAAGCTTTTCTAATGTCTATAAAATTTTCCTTGTATGCTTTTTATAAAGTATATGTAAGACATAGCTCACACCTTCCTTCAGTTTTTCTTACAGAAATTTTAATAATATTCTCTATACAAGGAATGACACATTGCCCCTGATTCATCAATAAAATCCGCGCTCGCTGGAAGCGCGAAAGTACGCGCGGCCAGCGATCGCGGTTTACCACAGTCCGGACTCGAGTGTGCTCGTACATAATAAATATTTTATTTAATTATTACATATTTTGATTTAATGTTTCTTGAGAAAAACTTTTATGGTAAAAATAGTGTTATATTTAATTTTATAATTTATTGATTTATGAATAATTAGGGGGTCTAAATTTTTTTGTGAAGTTTGGTTGCAAAGGTGTGAAGTTTGAATGCAAAAATATTTTTGATGGTGAAATTTTTTTTGTGTGAAATTTGAATGCAAAAATGTGAGGATAAAATAACATACCCTGTAATATGCTAATGTATTTTCCACGTTGTTTGAAGGAAGGCAACATACACGCCATCTAACCACAGGACTACTGCCTAGGAAGCTGACGCTCTGCTGTATTGGTCAGTTTAAACAAAAGACAAATAAATGAAAACAATAAGATTAAAATGGCTATAAAGTAGTAGCATAGCATGCATACAAATCAGGAACAGGAACTTTACCAGTTTAAAAATATGTACCACATTCAACAAAAACAAAGCTTAACTACATGAACACAAACAAAAGCTGGAAAACCTAAAACAGTTTATTTTTTAAACTAAGTATATAGTTATAGAGTAGAAAAGCTGGTAAATGCAATCCAAAACTAACTCAATGTAGTGTTGTTCTAAGAAACAGAATTGCTTCCCCAGCATGTTGTTTGATCCAAAATGACTCCTTTTCCTACACGTTTTTTCAAAATGGCATTGGTTTTCAGGGCCCTGGCTGCAACAGTTATTGACCTCTATTTGCCAATTAGAGTAGCTGCATGACAATCTTTCAAATCTATCTCTTATTGCAAATTGCAGAGTATGAACAGCACAACGCATATGTGGAATAGTAATACGCTTAGATGCTTCTTCAACAATGCTATCCAAAATGTCACTATTCTCTTCACTTTCTCCAATACTTGCAGAACTGTCTTTTTTAACATCTGTCTGTCACTTTCTTTATCTACTTAATTCATTTTATCAATTGTGCTAAACATATTGGAAGCATTATCTGTCACAATACATAGAATCTGTTCCTTTTTAATTTCAAAATCTTCTAGAACGACTCCGACTCTAGGTACTCAAAATTGTCTCCGACTCCTTGACTCTGACTCCACAGCCCTGCCAAGGATGGTGGCTAAGTCAGGCTGAGTTGTGTTCCTCTTCCCAGGAGTTTAACCTTGATTTTTGGAGAGCATGTCAACTTACACATTTTTCTGCCCCCGACAGAAATGTTCACAAAATCACTTACAGGTTTTGTATCTGTTTGGGTCAGGGTGGCACTAGACATGCTCTCTCGATTGTGTATTCTCTTTGAATTCATCTTCCAATAGCTTCACACGAAGTTTTTTTTACTCCTGGTAACAGGAACTAAACAAGTCTTTTACCGAGTCACAAAGGGAGCGTATGTTGCTGGAACCTGCCCCTGTCTTTTATAGGGTCTGGGTGAGGTATATACTCACTAATTCCCCTGAAGTGAGTTCCCTGCTTCTCCCCATCAGCTCATTGGTTTGTTAGCGTATTGGGATGGCCTGCCTTGCAATCAAAAAATGTTTGGCTGAATATCATCATTGTTCTGGTATAATCAAATGTGCAACTTTCAGGCCAATTCATTGATTTCACTAGTGAATAACAGCCAAAGTATTGAGCCAGGTCTCTTGCAAAAGTAAGCAATGTTGGCATCAAACGCTGTGCAAAAATAAAACTAAATCCTAGGCACTGTCAGATTTTATGCTAGTGACATTAATGGCTTCTGCCATTAATCGAGCAGGCTCAGCTATCAGGATGATTTAAGTAGATGCTCATTCACCTTCTAGCAAAACTTTTATAGGACTCTATTCATTTAGGAGAAAAGCTTCTCAAATTATCCATAGACTACTTTTGAAGAGTCTTCCTTATAGGATTTAAAGCTTATTCTCCTAAACCACCCCAGCGTCAGGAAATTTAGTTTTTTGGCCTACTGTAAGGCCCTGGTCCAGCCGCACTCTTCGCTTATAGTAAACCCCGCACACCGTGCACAAACTTACTCCATGTGCTGGCCATTACTGGAGAATTCACCAGCACCATCTTGCCCACGCCCTTGCTGTTTTATTTTTCTTTCTGTTTTCTTTCTGTCCACTTTCTTTTTTTTTAGCACAGTTCATAAACGTATTATTTTCTGTGTTTTTTAGAATAAATAGGCCTGATTTATCAATAAAATGTGCGTAAGCTCAAAGCACGTACATATGCACTGGTCGGCAAGCTCTATTACCAAAAGTCGGGCCCATGTTCTAGTGAACTTGCCTGCTGGTTTCCTGCAAAAATGAGCAAAGATCTCGAATACACCAATTTAGGCAATTAATTTTCAGCTGCGCGATTCAGAAGGAGATGTTAACCTCAATGGTGAGGTCATAGCAATTGATTAGCGCACACCTGCAACCTGTTCTGTGCGCATCTCCAGCCTATTTTACAGGTCAGTTTGAATCTTTAATGCTTGATGTTTTTTTTTGTAAGTGCTACTTTTTTATGTTACATTCTACTCAATTACAAACTTGCTTCATTTATAGTTACATTTGTTGCACTTGTTGTCTTGATACTTTTTCTTTTGGTTGCAACACAGCAAACTAATTTCTATCAAGCTGGATACATACTAAGTAGCACTCAGATATGTCATCACGCAATAGTATGACTGTAAAAAAATATGTGAACAAACATTTGTGACCTGATTAAAATTTAATTCTAGTTTGACTTTTGATAAATGGTTATAGGCAAACATGTTATATTACATGTATTAAGGAAGTAAGTTTGCTTGGATGGTATGCATTGATGTGATTTTTTGTAATCCTCATTATTGTGAGTTTCATCTGTTGCTGTAATGTTTTTGTGCCTGGTTTGTAATGCCAGTTTCTGTTGTTTAGCAATTCTTCAAATGTACAAATGTCTGCATGGTTTCCACTCCAAAATGCTACTTGACCCCTCTCGTTGCCTTTGTCCCATTATCACATGTTGGTATTTGAATGCATTATGTACATAATCCTTTTCTGAATACATTGTCATGGTTTTCATTTCTTTTTTAAATAGTCTGACATTTGCACTCATGTTGATTTGCTGCCACACAACTCCTCTGTTCATTTGTAGTAGTGTTATAGGTTTGTTGTCATTGTGCTGTGCTGCCTGATCTGAGCACTATTGTATACAAACACTTCCACTTGCTGTCCAAACTGGTTGCCAATCAGTTGTCTAGCTGAGTTGCATACTCATTCTAACACACCTGATGGCAACGGAAGGAGGTCCAGGTTGCCAAACACAACATCAAACCACACTGCCAAGCTCACAAGCAGGGTCAGGCACTCTTAGAAATGAACAGATGTTGTGTTGTTGCTTAACTTAATGCTGATAAATACTAGAGTGTATGCATTATTTAGGTCTTTACACAAAATAAATTGTACTAATATATCAAACTTCAAGGGCCAAATCCACTTTGTGCCAAACACTTTATTTCTTTTCCATACCTTCAGGGTGTTTCTGCAGGTTTGAATGGCATTTTAGACCTTTGCCCACTATATATATATATATTACTCACCTCAGCTCGGTAGTGGAAGCACATAAAGGTGGATTCCTCCTTTAACCAGAAGCAATATCATCCATGAATGTTGCTTGTAGCCAAGCCCATTACATCCGAAATCATAGGAGCAAATAGTCTCAATTTGAAGCATATGAAGCTATATGGTCCAAAAAGCCCTCTCTGTTTATTTCTTCCTATAATTTCTATATATGTGCACACATCTAAATGCATACGTACATGTTTTGCTTCATGTGCAGTCATACATGCAAGTATGTAGAGTGCAAAACAAGCAATATACACAAAAAAAAAAACTTACCTGAATGAGGACTGTGCAAAAGTGCGGCGCATTTTTCAACCGATAAAACACAGTTCAGGCAGACATAGCGGCTCCGCTTTGGTGCACAACTATGCGCTACATACTCCTGAAGTTTAGAGCACAACTATGTGCATCAAACAACTGAGTTTTAACAAGACAATTGTGCTGTTTTTAGCCTTTCAAACAATTCAGAGAAAGGAACAGCTTTTTTAGGGGAACAGTGAGTTTAATGCAAGCTCGCCAGTATGAAACTGCCGGGGCTGCACATATCCATCGGGGAGATCGCTTCAGTTGATGACTTCCGCGCGTGTACGCCAGTGCCTCGGATTTGGTTGATAAATTGGTGGCTCTAATTCCGAAACACGAATACGTGCCCATGTCGAGCTTTCGATTTGGCTTGATGAATCAGGCTCCCCGTCTTAAATCCAATCTTTCTTTGGAACTGAATGACCAGTCATATACAGCTTTTCTCCTTTTCAGGACTGTCTCTAATAAACAATTTTCCTATTCAAAGCAGGGATTTGGGTCTGAAACTGGGTTTTGTGAATTAGGGTGGTGATGATACTCTGCTGTGGGAAGGATGATGATGATACTGAGTGGTAAGAAGTTAAAGATGAATATACTGGGCTGCTAGGAGGAGAAGGCCAATGATGATGATACTGAGCTGTAATGATAGAGTGCGGGTGTCTAATATGGTGGTCAGATATGAGGGCCTGGTCTGTGTTTTGTGATCAGATCTTTAACTAACATTTATGATATCCGCATCAAATAGAGGACAAAACACTGACACTGACAAACACTAAGAGTCTGGCTTGGGGACGTTTATTAGTGAGGGAGGACTGTCAACAGAAAAGAAGGTTAAGAGGTGGAAAGGTCAGCTTGCAATACAGAAGATGGCCTCCTTCCATACATACAATAAATATTTGACTTTGCATGGCTGCAAGCTGACACAGCCAACACCAGTAGGGAGAGACTGACATTACAATGCAAGTTATTAATTAATAATAACTCCGATGTTGATGTTTCGGTCTGCTTTAAGTCACCAGCATCCCCCAGAACAGAAGAAAACTAAATATTGCTCTCTGAAGAAGAAGACTTAGTAGAATCATCTGACATGTGGCTGGTATTTTGTTCCAGGAGGTCCAAGTCCTCTTGGCAATGTGGAACATGACCCACAGCAATCTACCTTCTATCAAATCAGGAGATTTTTGACCTGCTTAAACAGAAGTCTTAAGAAAACTGTTTAGAGGCCCTTTTATGGTAAGCTGGGAGGAAGGCAATTAGCAGTATGGTAACTAATTCTATCCCCAAGTAGGGTGGAACTAGCTCAAGGCATGGCCCTATCGGTCAGCTGCACACATTATTACTACCTACTACCTATTCATTTCTAACAAGTGTTCATTCCTATTTATCCCCATGTTTCTTAACATGACTCTATTTTTAGTTTCAAATCTGTGGCTGTGAACCATTAAACTGCGTACACACGTGCCATATTAATCGTTGGAAATGAGCAACTAACGACAGCTCGTCCGATAATCGTTAACAAAAAAACTGCACAACGACGCCGATGAATGAGGATTGCCGCTGGAAACAAACGACTGACCTGGTGGATCTGATTGGGCGACGATTGTTTGCAATCTATTGGGTGTACGGTCCTTCAGTGATCGCAAATGGTTCTGCAGTACACTTTCTCCTTTACATGTCACCTCCTGCATCGTTCAAACAATCGTATCCAGCCTGTGTATTATTGGTTGATTATTTTTGAATGATCATATCGTTACAGCATGTACAGAATTATGCACAATACGATCGTTCAAAGTATTTGTGCATAATCTGTCGTTAGTTGTTCGTTTTCCAACGACAATTATTGCACTGTGTATCTAGATTTACTCTGCTAAAAACAGAAGCACTGGGAAATTGTGACCATTGTGTGCAGAATTGCTTTTGATAAGGCCGCTGATAATGGGGAGATTGGGAAGGTTTGCCTGGGAGCCTTTTGAATGCCACATAGAATTATAAATGTGTAAATATTCACATATGGTAAATCTGTTAGACCCAGGAAGTTTGGGTATCTTTAGTAATTTAGAAAAAGTTTTAGAGTTCCTCTATATCTCATCTTTCCAAGGCCACATCCCTAGTTAAAGTCATAGCAAAAAATAGAAAATCCAATTTGGCACTTTAAAGGCCAGAATTACTGATATAAAAATCATAAAAACTTTTATTTAAAAACAAAATGACAATAAACAATTACATAAAAACATACACCATACTATTGACTATATCCTGCATGGGCACCCACAAAAAAATGGCCTTTAAAGTCCCAAATTTGATTTTCTATTTTTTGCTATCTTTAATAATAGTTATGACCAAGACTAAGTTTCATCCATATGCTTCAGATTCCTTGGGAAATGAAAATAATCAAATGAAAGGGAAGTAAACAAAAAAAAAGTTTTAATATTGCATTAGTTAATGTCCCCTAATGTGCCATGTTACAAAATCAATTTTTACAGCTGAAGTTGAAGCAAATTGTTTTAAAGCAATAACCACATTTCAAGCAAAGTTTTAATGAAATTGTAATTCTGTCATTGCTTGAGCATAACATTACATAAAAAGATGATTCTGTATTCTCAAAGCATGAAATATTAAAATGTATGCTTTCAGGTGCATACAATATTATAAGGAATCTGCAACAAGTAAAGAATCCTTTACACTGACTAAATGAAGAAATTATTATGTGGTGTCTTTATGAAGCAATATTTTACATTTTTGCTACATTTCAAAAAAATCTTACTGCCATGTGTAAATGTGTTTGTAATTTTAATGGTGTTAGAATATCACTAACATTTAATTTCCAGATGTTTGTCTCAGAACCTCTTATAGCTATAGATTTTGTATTGCAAATATGTTATGTTTGTCCCACTTCAATTTTAAAGCAGTTTCAGAAGAGCATTTATTAGATCATGTTTGAATTCACTAACTGTAAATGTAGTTGAACCTATATATAATAAGTCCAAGAAGGGACAGATGTCAGTGAGCTGACCTGTGATGTAAGGAAATGTAAGGAGTGGAATTTTGCCGAGAGTTGAAGTTAAATTATTTTTGTGCTTTTGTTATGTTTTGTAGATGATTGAATTACGTTGAAACTAGTTGTACCCTTCTTATCAGTAAACTAACGTCTGCTTCCCCCCTTTTTACCTTGAAACTCTCCCCTTCCCTCCTTCGGCCATTTATCTGTTCCCTTGACATAATTATCCTGTTCTATGAAAATTACAAGGACATTTGTCAAGTCTGCTAGTTGTCTATAGTCACGGGATCATGCACTGATCATGCCTTTGAACTGGTATATAAGCTGTGTTCAAACAAAAAAGTTTTGAGAGAGATTTACCTCCATACCGGTGTGGTGTCGTTACTTGCTCTCCCAGCGCTGAAGGCAGAAATCACTGAGCAGAGGGTCTAGAAGTGATGCTGGACTACTTACCGCCATAACATGTGAATCATTAGGATATTTGTGTCCAGAGGGAATCATTTGGGTGCTGTTTGAGGAGATAAAATATTTTCAGTGTGGAAAAAAAATCATTACTAAAAGTTACTAAAGCCTTTTTAGGGAATACATTTGCCATTTGCCTCTATAATCTGTATTTTACCTTTACTGTACGAATACTAAAAAAATTTACTTTTAGCAAAACAAAAGTGGTAACTGAACTAAACACTTTAAAGCTAGGTGAATGCAAAAATAAATGTTTCAAAGAACAATACAAACATTTCCCCAGCATATAGGTAAATTTGAGTATTTGGGCAACAGAACCCTTTATAGAATTTTCATTAATAAGTACATTAATTGAAAATTGATGAATCTCTTAACCGTTTGATTTAGCCGGAACAAATAAAACTCCAAAAAGTTCAAACTTTGGTTTTAAATATTCTACGTATTAAAAAAAAAGTATTTCATTTAGTTTTAAATAGGTTTAAATGTAAACATGGTGCTGATGTCTGTCTCTCTGGACACTTACATAACATGGAATGCCTCACCCTGACATTATAAAAAGCAGAGCTGACATCCTTTCTGCTAGTCAGGGCTCAAGTTGCTGCTATATGATTGTAAAATTCTGATTGTTATGGTGCCAATACTGAGTTTTGTACAGCTCTGAACCTGGAAGTTGTTTTAGGAATGTGTGGTTGAGAGAAAGAATATCTGAGGTGTATTGATCCTACACATTTTTTTTTGCTGCCTGTGTTGTAAATGGTAGTTGTCTGTTTACTAATTGGAAATTTATACTTAATACTCACAAGTTCCTAATAATGTGACCATGGCAAATTAATCTGCCTTTTTTCAGTTTCACATTTTTAAACAGGAAATATTTTTTTCTGATTTAGGAGACATGTTGTAAAAACAATTCCTTTCACTGTTCTGACCTCAAAGAAAAAAAGTAAAGTGCAAATCTTCCTTTATTTTTTTAATAAAGGAAGATTTGTACAAAAGGAGCATGCTATGTCTGTGGGTGGAAAGGGACAGGTGGAATTGGTTCCTTAATTCCAGCACAACCAAGCTGCAAGACTTCCCAGATTGCAATAGTACTGCATATTCTGACATTTCTTAAACATTAATTTCCTTCATCCCTTGCAACCAGGTAAAGAGGAGTGGATGACCCAAAACTGGTCAACTCTGATGTCTGTAGGATGGAGCTGGCTTACCCTGTTTCTTTTTCTCACTGCTGGTGCATCTTCCTTCTTTAGCTCCCTCCCTTTTTTTGTGTTGCACAAGTAGCTTCTGCAAAAGGAAGGTGGCTATTAGCATGAAAGTGAGTGGGACCTTATCTACTTTCAGCAGCGATGAAAGGCACAGTTACAGAGAGGAATGGGACAAGAGGTCCTGACAATCGATACGTAAATAGGCATGAACAGGGTCATCTCCTACTATCCTGTGTGTATTAGGAATGAGAATGTTAATTGCCCGGGCTCCAATCTCCGACTTCATTGGTATAAACCATAGTTGCATTTCTTAACACAATTTGTGTGTGCCCTGTCTGCTATTCTATTGTTAAATTATTTTGACTGGAGCCTTTTATTTATTACATTAGGCTTATTACCCAGTCTGTTACATGACTTTATCAATTTGTCCTGGTTATGTTTTATACCAACACCCAGCTTTAGACATTTACATGACCCACTCTTTTATCTGCTTCCATGGTGGGCCACAACAGCATTTACTTGCATTTTTTCTACAATGGTAAACTACGGTATCAGCTTAGTGGCTCAATTTTTGAATGTAATTTATGGGACTGTAAGGAGTCCACAGTTAAATGGGCTGTGGCTATGATAAATAAACTGCCGAGGGGTCTATATGTCTCTCATCAATTACTCTAACAGTTGCACATTTGGGTTATGCAACCTAATCCTATATACCTATGCTATATAACCATATAGATACATATATACTATGAATTTGGGAACAACCCTGGTAAACTTCTCACCAGAGCTCCACAGAAAAATCATATACCCATGATTACTCCAATGGCATTAACTCAATCTACATTTACAAGTTGCATGTTACATGTTGCAAAGGCATTTAGATGTTAGTACCACCAACAAAATATTATGAATTCCCAATTAGTTTTCCCAGGGGGCTTTGACAAACCTACTAGAAATAAATATTACATTAAATCCCCTGGCTTTTCCTCTGTCTCTGAGGAAATAACATGGTTATTAGAAGCCTCTTTAACGTCAGACCAGCTAAGTCAAGCCCTCTCTGACTCTAAGCCTGGCAAGTGTGCTTGCCCTGATGACTTTAGCCTTCCTTCTCATATTTATTAAAGGTCTAAAACACCATCACTGATGGCTATTGCATTCTGTTGGATACCCTTATACTGTATGTTTATCAAAACATCCTATCATTGGCCCTACCTAAAACATTCAAGCTTATTTACCTAAACCCCTTACCCTTACTCCCAGGTATAGGCCATTCAATTGTCCCAAAGTTTGACAGACCCAATTTTTGCCCAATGGTTAGATTAATTTCAGTTTTGAGGTTTAAACATTCTGGCCCCAGGGTATTGGGCGGTGCAGAATATTTGACTCATAAGACTCAAATCAGCCTTTGGATTTCTGGCTTAATCTTCAGTTGACACAAATTCCCTTTAGACTTCCCCACTCTCTCACCCTTTAATGGACCACAGACAGATAAATTGCATACTTTGAACATTTGCAATAAATTACAGACATTGGGCGTATGTGTTCTAATGAAGAACCAATTAGGTGTACCCTCCTAAAATCATATGCTATCCTAAAGAATTCTGATTCACCTGATTATCCCATGTTTATTATTCAATGTGGCTTGTGAGTTTTATCTGAATGTCAACAGTGGCCCCTCAGATGAAAAAAGGTTGGGCGCCACTAAATACATTATGAAATCATGACTTTGGAGGATATGATTGCTTATAAGCAGTGCACTTAATCATGGTTTAACGCAACTTGGTTGCAATGAATCATGTATAAATCTTTCTCAGAATAAATAATTTATACCTGTTGATCCGTACCCTCTCCTCCTGTTATAGTTTAATTCTGGCTTAACAGCTCTCTTTCCCCATTTTTCCATGTTGATGGCTTTTGATCTTTGGCCCACACCCATCCCTTCCCCTCTCAATTTTAATAACCATTGTCATACGTACTCCATCTCCCCTCCTTCTCCTTCAATATTCTCTTGGCCTTACCTTGGCATATTTCAGGTCTTGTTGTTTGTCTGTATTTCTGTAAACAGTATAACTCTAAATAAATGATTTATAAAAAATAAAAAAAAAACACTGATAATATCCCCCCACTCTTGGATCTGTGCTACAATGTCCAAATGCCAGAATCTTTACAGAAGGATATTACTAAAGGAAGTTACATGTGATCATTACCAGACATTTCCTCACTGGCAGTGCGAAGAATGTGCAGGCTTAGATTTGGTTGAGCTGCTGCCTCTGCTTCTGCCACTGCTGCCATTTTATTTATTACCTACAGCATTTTTGCTTTCTGCTGTAATTCTGATTCCTAACTAGTGGCCAGCATGTTAGTCATGTTCATGCAAAACCAGAAATGACAGAAGGTTTCCATATTTCATTAATTATGTATTGGAAAGCATGCTAAAGATAAATAAATAATTATATACAGCTCTACAGATGTGAACTAGGCCAGCAAAAACGGAACTCTTTTTGCATTTGATCTTCAGTTTACCTGTCATGGGAGAATTATCTATTATTGCTGACCTTTTCTACAGTTGCCTGGCTGTCATGCCAAAGCATTGGTTTTAATGCCAAGTAATGTAAAAAATATTGAGATAAGAAATGTTGACACTTCTTGACACTAATTTCCTGCATGTATGATCTGGGCTTGGCATTTAAAAAGTTCTAAAGCCATACAGCCAAACCTCCTTAGTTCTGTCATGTAAGGTATGGATCCATAGGCAGGTCCTGTACACATGTAATATGTATTAGAAAAATGTAATGTCATTAGACTGTCTCTCCTGGAAAATACTAAAAATGTAGCCTACAGCACGTTCTATCTACTGCAGACCTTTTTGGATTACCAAAAATGCTGACACATGATTGGGCATTCATTGTAAATAACATTTGGACTTTTACTCAGATAATAAAAAAACATCACTTTGAAAAGTAAACATATTTTCCTGTGTGCTTGTAGTAAATTAAGGTTACAGTGTATCTAACTATTTTTATATTGAATAGTATATTGAAGCTTAATTTTGTCCAATCATGCTGGAATTATAATAAAACAATAAACGCAGAAAGTTGTGCAACCTGTAATGCAGACGGCAAAAAGTGAAGGCTTGCTTGAGCTACTTATTCAGTTTAGCTGTCCTTTATAAACATTATGCTCTCCAATTTAGACTGGCATGTTGGGAAAAATATGGAGATGGAAAAGTGTCCTCTGGTTGACAGATGGTATATTATTTGATTTTTAATAGATTAGAAGAAACACACATAAATGCATTTGAAAGCCCCAACACTAAACTATTGAAACGATGAGAATATTTTTTTTTAGCTTACAATGTTTACAAGAAAGTCCATAAACTGTTTAAATCCATTATCAATCCACACATACCTTGTTAGCCTTTATAGATGGCTCAGCAAACTGTTGATATAAAAAAGAACCATCTGTTAAAAAGTGAATTGTTTTGTTGATCCCAGATGGCTGTTGTTTTATAACTTTGGTCTAACTGTTGATAATGTGTTCCTTTGTGACAAGGGTTAGAAGTGGTCCGCACCTTTTGAAAAGGGCTTAGTGACTTATTCCCTTGAAGCTGTATACAATCTAAGACTTCATTCCTAAATCTAATAAACAAGGAAGCTACAAGTCTTATAGAATTAGTAAAACAACTAAAAAGAACATCTGTGAGACAGGCTGCTGCAGGGCTTTCTAACAAACAGAGAGGCATATGCTCAGCTAAATTCAGAAGGCTTTGGTCCCCTTCTGATTCTGTTTTGAGAAAGAAAAAGCCCTTAATTAACACACACACAGACATGCTATGTTTGAATATATATTACACTGGGGTACGCATTTTTTGTTGAGCTAGATCTTACACTTCTTTTTTACTAATTTTTGGGTGGTGAATCCAGAAATAACCCATTTTTTTGCTATCACATCCAGTTTTTACGATACAGGGTACATTTTTGTCAAAAAACATACAAATTTTACATACAATGATAATGCTAATGAAATAATTACTTGAATGTACTTTGTATTTAACTTTCTTTTGTTCATATAAAGGATTTATTGCTACTCCATGACATTTCATTTACAGTAAACATTTGAAAAATATTTGGGTAAGCGGTTAAGGAAAAAATTTACGTTATAGCTTTTCCTGTGGTGTTCAGTGTTAGGACAATACCGCCGGATGCTCCAACAATATTCAGCCATAATATGTACTTCCCATCTACCCCAATACCGTCCTTCCATGACCTTCAAGATGGCTATGCAGAAAATGCACCTTGATGCTCATAATGCGACCAAGCATTTTGTAGCTCTCCAAGAGTTTCTAGACAATTTCTGTGTAAATATTTGCTTGTGTGTTTCCAAGAAAGGCCTTGACAATGGCTTTGAATGATAACCAAGCATTTTTTTATTTCAGACATCGTTCTGATGAAATGTTCATCCTTGATGAGCTGCCGAATCTGCCGAATCTGTGCACCATTAAACACACCAACCTTTATTTTTTCAAACGACAGGCTAGGAAATGACAAAAATGAGGTACTTGAAACAGTCTCCTTCAGTGGGCAAAGCTTTAACGAACCGCTTCGTCAACCCAGTTTCATGTGCAGAGACGAGAATATAATATTCTTTCTATCAACAAGTGGCTCATGTAGAATGTTTGGATCACCTGGTTTTAGGGCAGATCCTAGAGGCCAAATCCTTTCCACCCAATGCCTCTCACGAGCTCTGCAGATAACAGGGATACTTGGTGTATCCACATTACTGACCAAGAAAGAAGCATACCATTTAAAGGTCAACATAGATGACCCAGTTGTGTTGGTAATATTGCAACAACTCAATGACTCTCCTTATGTTAATATTCTTCACAAAGACAAACTGAATGGCCAATTGGGACTGACCCAAATATATTGCCATTGTAAAGGGGGACACACTTTAGCCTTTGCTTTGAGCTATTGATGAATAGTTGCCTTTCAGTTAAGTTAAAGATTGGCATTCCCAATTCCTCCATTAAACCAGGTATGTTAAGGCAATACACAAAGCCACTGACACAAAGCCACTGTCAGTTCTAAAGTACTGCACAAATGCAATTTCCCTGGTTCGAAAGTAGATACCTTCATTCTTTTTTCAAGTAAGTTTTCTCACGCAGTCTTGATGCTAGGAGTTCTGAAGCCTTCTTCTATAGTCTCAAATCATGTGCAAAAATCACTCAACTCATGCTGATCAAATCCCTTACGAACTTATGAGACCTCTTTAGTTTCAAACATCTTCATCATTGTTGTCATCTTAGTTCATCACCATAATCATGTTCTTCAAGGGAGGGTAGTGTAATGAAAACCGGCACTGAGATTTCATCTGAATGAGCCACTGGGCGTATAGCCGATGGTAGACTAGGATACTCTATATTACATTTATTTTTCTTGTTATACCTTTAGTTTTCACTATACAAAAGTAACAGTCACTGAAACGATCTTCTGGCCCTCACCAAACCATAGGTATACCAAATGGCATCTTATCCCATGTTCCCTTCGTCCACATCTGTAAGCCCTGGACACACTGTTTGCACACCTTATGAGGGGCCCAAGACTTATCTTGATCACCAAGTTTACCTTTTAATTATGCCAAATAGGCTTGCTCTACAAATGTGCTGATGTTCACCCTTTGACGTGTGTAAGTAGAAAAATAAATATTGCTTATTCTCTACGTAGAGCAGCGCACAACCTCTGACCACACTGTCTTGCGTGTAAATGAATAGCCTTTACAAATCCACACTACAGTAATCACATTATTTTAAGCGGTAGAGAAAAAACCTGATGTGATAGAAGAAAGCTAACTGCAGTTTCAGAATCAGCATACCAATTTACCTGTACCTATTTACATATACCTATAAGTCAACAAAACATTTGTTCAAAATTGTTCCCCAGAGTTATCTTTAATAAATATCTAAGTGCAATATATTCTAAAAGCATGAATGAAGCCAATAAAAAGTATACTAGATGTGTAGGCCCAGAAAACTTAGTATTTAATATTCACTAAATCTAAAATGTTATGTTTGAACGAAAAATGGTAGTAACTAGTAAATTAGTAGTGTATAGCAATCAGCAACCAACTGACATTTGGGCTTGTTTTCTCAAAAGAAGTCTAGACTTTTAGAAGTTGCATAGGAATCTGAGGTCCAGAGCTTTTCAAATAAGACCAGGACCCATTCTCCAGAAAGCCCCATAGAGTGTCATCTTCATGACCACTGTCCGGTTGCTCACTGTTAAACACAGAGCCAGCAGAAAAGATTTTGTAACATTGACTTCTTTTTCATGGTTCTGAATTGGCAACTGTGATAGTCCAACAAAGCATGACAGTAGTAGACCTCCTCTGCTTGTTCTGTTTAAAATAGTGTTGATCTTTAGCCTTTACCCTGCTTACTATCAGAGGTCCTTGATGTGAATGTAGGATTTTGGTGTAAAGGGTCAGGGGACTCCCAGGGTGAAAGGAATTGGGACAAGTTCCTACAGGTCTCCTGAATCCTCCTGCAATTTTGGTGAAATACCATGTTTTGGGGCCTTCGATCTGATTCACACAAAACACTTAGTTAAGCACTAATAAACTGCTAAAGAAAACTCCAGCCATATAGCTCCAAATCTAGTTTTTTAAATGAAGCCAATATGTATTATAGGCTTAAAAATAACCCATGCAGATTATTTAATAAAACCACACAATAACTGGATGCAACAGAAATTTCTGTAAAAAGTGGCGTCAAGTGATAAAAAAAAAAGTAAAACTTCAGCTGTGTTAAAAAAAAGTTAACTTGTTGTGTAATTCATGATTATTCTAGAGGTCAACCTCTGGGTCACTTTAGGCCATCTAGTAAATTGGATATTCTGATGAAAGAATCTAGTGAATTTTAAAAGATGACTACTCATTTATGGGTTACTAAAAAATTAAAAGGACATCTCCTCATATTTAGAACTGTTGTCTTTAGCTGTGTTTCTGCCACACAGCTGCTGGTGTGTATTACTAACTATTGGTTAGAGAATAGGGATGAGCAAGCAAAATTTTTAATTTTGATCTCGCTGCGAATCGGGCCTTTCTCACATGAGATCCATTGAGAGTTTTCCTGCAGTCACAGCTGATTGGAAGAACTCGCGTGCCTCTGATCAGCTGTGACCGCAGGTTCCCACACTCCCTGGGCTCTACTTATGAATATTAAGTACAGCCCGGTGACCGCGAGAACTGAACTCAGATGAACTCTTAATGGAGAAACTCCATTAAGAGTTCATCTGGAGTCACAGCTGATTGGAAGCACCCGCGTACCTCCAATCAGCTGTGACCGCAAGTTTGAACTCTATAGCTAGTGGTTCCAAGGAGCCAATATCTCGTGTATCTGGTTATTGAAGCCCAACTATACAGCTCTATGTCTGGGAAGTTGATACCACTATTTTTTTAATGATTGTTGCAAAGCAAGCATTCTTAATCACGCTTGTTTACCTTCCCAAAGGAAATTTCTGAAAATTTTGTAGAGCTCTTAGAGTTACTTGTGTCTCAATATTATTGGTAGCATCTAGATTGTATAAATGATTTTTGAGAACACTACCATTTTAATAAAACTAATCCTCCCTAAATATGAAATTATTAAATTTGACTATTTCTACAGCTGATCTCAGACTGTTCACCAAAGTGGCGTTATATTTATGTAGTATTATTTTAACTAAGTTTTAAGGATCATGACTCCAAGGTATTTCAGCTTGTCTTTGCACCAAATGAATAGTTATTGGTGGCTCCAACAAGGTCTAACCTATTTTTATAAATACCTTTAAAATTAGGTTGCCAAGTTAAAGAGTATAGGTGAGAGTGGGCATCCCTAGCGGGTTCCCCAGGCCATTGCTACTGGATCAGACAAGCTCCATAAGTGTATAATTTAACCTAACAGACAAAATGTATTGTGCTAATATCAAGGTACCCATTTGGCCTGATTTATTACGCTCTCCAAGACTGGAGAAGATAAACTTTCAGTGAACCTGAGTGATACAGGAAACTTGTATTAGATTTCCTAAAAGTCACTTGCTATTTGTTAACTAATGTTTTCAATCCTGGACTAGATCTAGTCCAGGTTTGTTGTATCACCCAGGTTTACTGATGAAAGTGTATCTTCTCCAGCTGTGGAGAGCTTTAATACATCAGGCCTTTATCTATTTTATATTTTTATCTGACTGCAGTACAATTATGCTGCCAAATAGACGATATCGGTGGGATTCAGTAAAAAATTACTTTGTGATTAACAAATTATTAGCGGTTAGCTCTTATAAGGCAACATTCTGTATGGATCTGTGTACAGCTAATTATTTTGTGCATCAAGCAAATTGGCAGTTCATTTGTGAAATGTTAATTTTTATAATGAACATTTACATATTCAGTAATCATTTTATAGTCATCTGTAGAATACATTGGTGTTTTTCTTTACCTAATAGAAAATTGTGGCTTATTAGAATTTCATATTAGAATGTCTTTTATTTTGAAGTTATAGTAGTTTTGGCCAGTTGTTATGTCGCAGATATAATTTGTGACAGTTTATGTAAATATTGATAGGTTAAATTTGAAGTGTACAAATAGAAATAACACAGAGACTTGCAAGTAAAAGTTAAAGATTATACTATATAATAATAGACAGATATATAAAACAATGCAGTAACAAAGAGTTAGATATAACAAAAATACTTAGCTGCGGAAGTGAGTTGCATTCTTCCTAGGAGTCCCAATTTAATGGCTTGGCAGATGATCAAAAACATGTTGCATGCAGTAAGTTCTAGTTGAGACTACTTAATTAGGTATGGCACTGTGTTTTAAACTACCCAGGAACTAAAACAATGGCCAGTACTTGACCAGTACTGACCAATGATCATCTTTTAACCAGAATTTTACCTTATAAGGATACCAGTTAAAAGATGTGCTGCATTCCTTTAGGATGACCTCATATTTTCACCAGTATATATTGGTAAGGCATTATTGTTGGTGAGACATAATTGATAATAAATAAAATTGTGCTAACCCAACACCAGTGTGTTCAACATGTGGATCGTGGTAATTCAAGAAAAATATACTTCTGTATTTTAGAAACACAATATTACATTTTGATATTAGAATTGGATTTGGTCTTTATGTGCTACAAGTTGTTTTGAGATTTTACTGTAAATGAAAAGCACATTTTAGCATAGTATTCAATAATCTCTTGCAAACTATATAATGGCTTATTATTTTTGGTAGAAAACAATCCTTTCCTGAGCTAAACAATAACATAGTTTCTCCCTAATGTGTAACAGATAATTATCACTGACAGCCACAGAAAATGGATAAAAACACAACTAACTTGGGACTAGCCATGTAACTAATAAAGGAAAATTAAAAATAGTATACAGAAAAATTTCAGGCCTTTGCTATATTATAATATTACCAGTAATGCCATAGTATTCAGAACCTTGATTATTTTTATTGTGTACTCTAAAAAATAACCTGTGCCATCAGAGGAATAGATTTTACAGACACAGTTCACAAATAAATTGTTCTGCCAGTAAATGGTAAAAGATTAGAATTTTGCCACCACAAATTTGCAGTCATGGTCATCTGTAGGAACCATTTGCAGATAAAATATGACTACATATTACCCATATTATAGACATGCGCAGTTGACACAAACAGCACACAATGACAATATAAAACATGCAAGGAACATATGCAGTATAACTGCATATATCTGCATCAGTACATTACAGTTCTTGGTGCAATTTGGTGATTTGATTCGATATTATTTATTGTGACACTTTACCACTGACCACAATTTTAGGTAAGTACTTTAAAGGGCCTGCTCAATCTCACATTCTGGATTTTACTTTTATTTTAACAATATAAAAAATACTATCCATAATTGAAAATGAATGAGAGAGCTGGATGATGTTTTTGGGGCTTAGATTAGATTGGGGTATACTGGTATTTTTTTACTCCTGACTTTGGTAAAGGAAATTTTTTTCTGGAGTTTTTCTTTAAGGTTTACAAATGTAATATATATGTTCATATTAAAAAAGAAAGAAGCCTAAAAGATTACAATTAAGATAAATATCACATGACAAACATTTTCAAATTCAGAAACCTGAGGTATTTATGATAATTTCTCCTGTGTATATTAAAGGGTGAAAAAGTAAACAGTACTGTGTGAATGGTAACTATCTAAGTAAGCAAGAATGATATCACCTAGAATTTTAACGATCATATGTTTATGAATGTGGCCATGCAAACCAACTTGATCCTATCCTAATGTTAGATTAATATTTACACAAACAGATTGGGGTTTCCTGACAGCATAGCAATGCAAAGTCACAAGAATAGCTCACTATTCGATTCGGCAGCTATTCGCTCGAATATAGCAAAAAAATTCGGGTGGTCGAACATCGAATTCGAACACCATTAAAGTCAATGGGAGGAAAAATTCGGGTTTTTTTCAGCACTGTGTAGAGCATCTACAGCCTCCAAACAGATGTAAAAAGATACATTATAAAAGGATACATAAAAAGATACATTGTAAAGAGATACATTGTAAAAGGATACATAAAAAGATACATTGTAAAGAGATACATTGTAAAAGGATACATAAAAAGATACATTATAAAAAGATACATAACACTATTCCATACCCCTGTACTTCACATGAAGATTAAAGAGCACATGTCAAATCTATTTTAGGGTAAAGCTAGGTACACACTTCCAAAAATTATTGTTAGAAAACGATTACGACCGATCAACGATTATGCATGATTATACTGGAACAATCATTTTGTGCACAATTCTGTACATGCTGTAACAATATGATCATTCAAATATAATCCACCAACAGTGTTCACACACTAGATACAATCATTTGAACGATGCAGGGAGGGACATGTAAAGAAGAAAGTGTACCGCAGAAACATGCACGATCACAGTAACGACACGATACTGTACACACGATAGATAGTGAAAGATCGTCGGCCAATCAGATCCACCGTGGCGGTCGTTTATTTCCAACGACAATCCTCGTTCGTCGGCGTCCTTGGTCACTTTTTTTTGGCCAATCGGTTGTTCATCGGTCATTTCTAACGATAATTATTGGACGTGTGTATGCAGCTTTAGTCTACGCGGACTGCATTCCCATGGGCTAATCTACACCAGGACGTTTTCTTTCAGGCACAATCCTCGTTCGTCAGCGTCCTTGTTCACTTTTTTTTGGCCAATCGGTTGTTCATCGGTCGTTTCTAACGATAATTATTGGACGTGTGTATGCAGCTTTAGTCTACACGGACTGCATTCCCATGGGCTAATCTACACCAGGACGTTTTCTTTGAGGCACAGTTTAAAAAATTAAAACGCTGAATAAACGCGGTAAAACGCTTCCATTGAACTCAATAGAGGATTTTTCAAGCGTCTTTAAGCTTTTATGAAAGCTTCAATTGAAAACAATGCAGGCTTTTATAAACATTTTTAGCAGCACTTTGGAATCTGGAAGCCCCCTTTAATAAGGAGACTCCCAGATCTCCACCGCCCCACCCTGGGGAATGAGTACAGGGGTACATAAATCCTCTTACTCATTCCCTGAAAGGGTTAAAATATAAGTAAAAAATAGGACAAGGCTTTAATTTAAAATTATTTTATTAATGTATGTGTTTGTGTAATTAACTTTTTTTTTTTTTTTTTTTTTTTACAGGTTATCCCAATGACAGGAGGATTTCCAGGGTTACAATGAACCTGTAAATCCTCCTGACAGTGAGGGATTGCAGGGCACTAGGGGTTAAATGAGGACAAGCCTCTCCATTCACCCCTAGTGCTCTGGCTGAGGTTTTATATTTCCCAGCCATTCAGCACTAGAGATGAATGGGGAGACTTGTGCCCATTCATTTCTAGTGCTCTGTGATTGGCTGAGAAATAGGAAATCCTCAAGCATCATCAGGATTTCCCTTTCCTCAGCCAATCAGGGAGCAGAGCAATCAGCAGAACTTTACTATGCTACAAGCTCTGCTCCCTTGATCGCTCCACGATCAGTGGAGCAGAGCTGTCAGCATAGAAAAGCTCCGCTGATTGCTCTGCTCCCTGATGACGCCTTTGCTGTCATCAGGATTTCCCTTTCCTCAGGAAGCAGAGCAATTTCTGCAAATGTGGGAAAATAAATTACTAAACTAATGAACAATATGGTAAAAATCAGAGAGATGGAGTGTTGGAATACGCAACAGCCTTCAGGCCTAAATGTTGTGTGTTACTTAAAATGGATACAGATGGTGTTCACTTTTGTTAATGTACATTTTATATGCTGTTCTGCTATACTGCCTTGTTGTTTCTCTATGGTTTCCTCTTTCTTCCTGAGTATGTGTATTCCATGTATATATGGTGTTAACTTTAAATGTTATCCCTGAGTAATTAACATGTAAAGCATTACCTACTCCCTAACACTGGAATCTTCTATACATGTTCATCATAAAGAATGCATCTGCTAACAAGGAGAAGGGCAGATTTTGTTTAGACAGACATTGTTTAGATGGTAGAATATGGCCACCTTTGGGGTATTTATTTATTACTTATTTCTTTATTAAACTATACCCCAAAGATGTACATATTCCCCCATTTGGTCAACATTATCTTTATTTACTGTATTCAATACTTTTACAACCTTACAATACATATTATATATACATACATATATTAATTTATGTATTTTTTGAATATTTGTAGGCTCTTCACTGCATATACATACATTTTTCTCACTTCAACTGCCTCCACATTAGCAGAACATCCTTTATAATCCAGCTGGAATGTTCCTTCTTGCATGGAAAAACCCACCCTTTACACACCTACTACACATGCGCACGGTGGTTAAGCAGAAACCTGATCGAACCTGATTGGAAATGGAGAAACTGTTCTGAGAGCCAGTTTACTATTTTGCAGTATGTTACCACAATGAATAAGCTGACAGTGAACCCTAACGCATTGCCATGTGTTGAGGTTTGCAACAACCCAGGCACATCATCATGGGCTGCGTTACTACAATGCAGAAGTTTAAAACCACAGAAGAAGTTTCTTGACATAAAAATATTTTATTGATTTCAGCTGCTCCTGCATTTATTTTAAAATGCGGACAGCTCCAAAACAGCTCTGCTTGTGTAGAAGTTGCCTAGCCCTGTTGTCAGTCTAAAAGCTTTCCTTGAGATTTATTTTTGTTATAGAACAGGCTATGATAGACTGAATGTTACAGTTTTTTCAATTTATTTCAGCACTAAAAATAAATACTTTATACATCAGACGAACTTGCACATATCTGTTAGACAAGTCCTGCAGTGAGCAGTAAGGGAAACTTGCTGAGACATCACTTTATCTACTTATCTAAAAATGGTGTTTAGTTTAAAAATACTAAAAAAAGTGAAACTTATAGCCTGTATGACATGCATTGCTTTTGTAATTTATAGAATGAAATATTTAGGGGATATATATATCAGATGATACAGCAAAACTAATGTATTTTAAAACTTTACAGTATCATTATATATACAGAGGTTTGTAGGTTTAGCAATGTAATAATGATTGAATAGACACTCATAAGTAAAGATAAGCATAAAATATGACTTTTTGAGTTCATTAACATTGGACATATGATAATTTAGTTTTTTTTGTAAAATAAGTTTCCATGTTTCCATAGAGAAAAATGTCCATTGAGAGCAGGGTTTTAACTGTTACTGTTTTTTATTTTGTTTCCTAGATTCTAGAAGCTAATGTTATATTTGTTTTTAGCTGTGAGTTGGAATAGTTAGACTGTACACTACTCCTGTTGTCGCTCGCCAGCTGGATTCACTGAGTCATATGCTATTTTTGTCATTGGCTGCCATCTGGATTTGATGAGCTGTATGCTATACCTGTTATCATATGCCAGCTGGATTCACCTAGCCATACGCTATACCTGTAATTGGCCTAAGGCAGGATTTGCTGAGTCTTATGCTGTGCCTGCCATTTGCTGCAAGTTGTATTTACTGATTTGTTGATGTCACCTGGATATACCTATATGCACAGTGTTGACCACTAGTTCTTACTAGTGTCCAGTTTTCTGGTGCACAGCTTATTAAATCTGGTGTCAGTATTGTCTTCACTTTCTTGTTTTATATTTACATTTTTATTAGGAGATCTTCATCTATCTAAGAGGTCTTCACTTTCTTTCATTGCTGCATCTTACAGCATTTTCTTCTACTGATTCTGCTTGAAAAGGGTCTAATTGTACTGTGTAAATGCACTCTATGCTGTGGGGCATTTAAAAAGAATTTGAAGGAATAGGACACTTTTACTGGACTTTTTGATTCTATTTGATAGATCATTCTACTGTTATTAGATTGGGTGCCAGAAGTAAAATATTTCTACTAGAGGAATTCCTGCTAGTAGAATAATATTGCTACTTGAATCTTCATTAATTCTACATGAAAATGGTCAATTGCAAAAGAATACATTTGTTGTATGTAGTAAAATATGTCCCTGCAGTTGTAAGTCCAAGATTCCCCTAATATTCCACTTTAAACCAAATAATATAAATTGTAGACCCCCTTTCTTCTCCAAATCCATATCCTTGCCAATTGAGGTAAGGGTCATTATTGTGAGAAGGAAGGGTCCATGAATGTCCAAATTTATTCCCTCATCGGTTCAATCCGTCAGTCTTTCCTGGGGTCTGTATTCCTCAACGCAGACCCAAGCCACTTAATTCCACTATAGTAGAACCTAAAAAATTCAACCATTCCTATTAGTAAACTTCCTCACTTGGGAATTTATAAATAGAATAAAAAGATAATTTTTGTTGCACGTTAAATGCAGAAGAGTCCATAAAGAATGGTAAACAGGTAACTGTGGTGAAAACTATAATAAAAGAAATTGGGCTGATCTGCTTGGAATGGATTTGCAGATGGATCGGAGAATCTTTTTTAAAATTCAGTGAACTTTTACAATTTTCGCAAAATGAAGTCAAAGGGGACAGTAAAATTAAGTTGATTTTGCTTGAGAGTGCAATGTTCTTGATGTGGATCCTAAGTTTTAGTGAAGTTTATTTCAAATACCCACGACCTGTTCTTGTGACAAAAAGTCTCATATATTTTGTTCAAAGTATTTAAAAATATAAGCCAACCAGAAGTAAGAACGATTGAGCAAAACATAACAGCATATGAAAAATTAATAAAATAACTGGAAACAACACAAACTAGATTTTAAACAGGAAATTTAATAAACATTCTTCTTAAACTGCTCTATTACAGTATCAAACAAAATAGTTTCTGTAATCATTTATCAGCATTTTTTTTTTCTGAAAACACTTCGCAAATCGCCACTCACACCCCGGATCAATTCTATTTTCATCACCACCAACTTCCTCCAAGTTCCTCCATTTATTCTGTTAAAAAATGAATTTACAGTACACTTTTCAAATACTTTTGCTATTATAATAACCACAAAATCCAGAAACTGTAAGTTCCATAAAACATCTGACAGATTGTGATTAGTATTCATGATAAGCTATACTATCAGCCACATTTTCTGCACTTTACAGCACACTGTATGGCCTTCTCTACTTATCGCTTTTATCATTGTTGGCAAATGAACTGTGAGTTTTCAGTATAAAGTGAATACAAACATTTATACTGTTCATGTAGTTGCCATCAAGAGTTTTAGATAAGAGATTTCTTTATGATTGCAAATAACAGTGCAGCTGGCTGATAAATTCTCAGTGAGACTTTAGAAAAGAAGTGCATGGAACAAAAACTAAAAATCTAAAAAAAAAGCTAAAAATCTAGTTTTTGATATGTCAAAAAAATAAATGTGAATTCTGCTTCTGTATACAACATAAAAATGTAGTAGTAATGGTTTTGTGAGTAAAGCTGCTCATAACTATAAAATTTAGATTCCTACTGAGTTCATTTGAAACCGAGCACAAATCCAAATCAGAATTTGTAGCTTGATTTTTTTAAAATGTTTTGGTCAAGCATGATGAGTTTAAAATGCTTATTTGGGGGTGGAAAAACAATTACAATGGGACAGTAAAGGTCACTCTGTACCCATTTTCTGATCTGTTATGATCTGCATAAAAAATAATGAATTTTTTATGACACTGAAAAAATGCCTGTTTATCTTTGAAACTATCATATATACCCGTGTATCAGACGACTTTTTCAGCAACCAAAATGTGCTGAAAAAGTCAGGAACATGGGTCCCTCCAGAAAAGACCCCTATCCGGCAGCCACATCGAGCAGTTTCCATCCCCTGATGATAATGTCATCAGTCTGCGGCGGAAATACGCTGGCTGCAAAAGCCGGTGGGGCTACGCCAGAGTTATGCTAGAGTGGCTACACGCCGGCGTAACTCCACCGCCAAATTCAAAAGAGCGAATGGTAGTAAATACTGTTACAGTTCAATCTGATTGTCATACAACATTGTATGACATTAGATTACTACTGAAAAACCCACTTGTTCCGAAAGGTGTCCCATGGCATCCTGCTGGTCCCCGCAGCTCCTCCGGACACGTTTCCTCTCTCTGCTGTCTAATGTACAGTTATATTACATTTTACTTTTTTTTTGTTTATTTTATTTTTAAAGATTTTTCATTTATTTTTTTGGGTGTTTTTTTTTATTTAAAGTTTATTATTAAATATTGGACATATTTCGGTGAGTTATGCCTAGGAATTATAGGCCTACAATGTAAGATAAATGTCCATGAAAAAAAATGTAACACTTTTTACGTGGAAATACGGACAGAATTAGAAAGCTAGGGGGGCTACAGTGGCTGAATGCAGTACCGCTTTGTACTGCTTTCAGCCACTTTTTCCAGACAGAATCATACCACCAGGGAGGTTAAAGAGAATTTAGTGGTTAGGTACAGTAAGTAGTGTACCTACCTAACCACCAAATTCTCACTATGTATTATGCAATTTTATTGGTATTTATTTTAAATATTGAAATTTGCCAGTAGCTGCAGCATTTCCCACCCTTGGCTTATAACCGAGTCAATAAATTTTTCCTGTTTTCTAAGTTAAAAATAGGTACCTTGGCTTATACGAGGATCAACTTATACACGAGTGTGCGGTGAAAGCTGCCATGTCGCTTTTCCAATGGAGAACTCATGATTCCAGGATGAAGAAGCAGAATGAGAAGAGGAAGGAGAAATAAAGGGATTCAGTGGAAAAACAAACATGACCCTCCCTCTCATGGGTAACAGCAGCAGCAATAGAAATAATAATATCAGGAGCAGCAGTAGCAGCATTATAAATAATAACAACAACGTTTGGAAGCTGGATGGAGGATGAGAAGGATGTAGCAGCATTTGCAGGGCACACTATTTTTCCTAGATCAGCGGGAAATGCTTCTTTATGAGTTGGATGTGAGAAGATGTTAAAAATTATGTGCCTGGTTGCCCAGGGTCTACTCTATGCCTAAATCTGTTGCACGCAACAAAAAGTTGTATCTTCACGAGTGGACCATACAGAGGAGTCCCGAAGAACTGAGGCCCCAAGACTTGAAGCTCTCTGTGCTAGAGTCTGCAGATTTCTGCCCATTGAAGCAGCAGATTGCTCAAAGTTTTTTAGACCTGCCTTTCAAAAACATTTTTTGGAAGGGATGGCAGCACAGTAATTACTTCCATACCACAGTGCTCATCACTCTCACCAGGTTCCCATGAACTCTACAGAACACTATCATCATCTTTTTTTGGCCCTTGATCCTAACACAGAATATGCCAAAAGTTGTCTACCACAACCCCTGGCTGACCTAACAGCACTACACCTACTGCTGTAGATTGATTGACTAATATGAAGCATTACACAGCCCTTCTACCTCATCATTTATCTTTCTGTTTACTACTACTGGTGGTGATGTGCTTAGTGGTGGTGCTGCCAGTGTCCTCCCTCCTGCTGCTACCCATAGTTTTGTGAATTCTGGATCCAGACCAAAGAGGTTTAGTTTGTCAAGGATCCACTAGTGGCTGCTTTTTTTTGGGGGGGCCTACTTTCGTTACCAGTCCTACTTTGACTTAATAATGATATTTTCAAACAAGAATCAAGCTATGAGAAAAACTGGCAAACTTCATAAACAAGAGAACAATTTATTTTTGTGACTGGAAAAAATGATATAATTTTATTTGGTGGACAGTCAACTATGAGAACTGGCAAATTTTTTTAACAAGAATGGGAGAAACTTTCTGCACCAAGTTGAGAGTGCTTGCAGGGCAAGGAATGTGTATGGATTTTCTTCGACAAAGAATCACCGGGAGGTTAGTACCATTTTCACACATGACCTTGCCTGACTGAGGATTGCTTGGGATCAAAACGGGGTGGAAATAGCAGAGTTTAGCATAAAATGTTGCATATTCTTTTGGACATACTCTTGACCTGGGAAGCAGCATAATGTATTTTCCATGGTGTTGGAATAGCTTACACTATTACCATCATACAGTTAGGTCTGTAACGAGCGAGGAGAGGAGCATAGGGGAAGGCCAACATGACTGGGCAGACAGGGAGTAGACAGCACAGGGTTAGGTTTTTTGGTCATAAGCAAGCAAAAGGGGAGGGGGGGATAAGGAGGAGGAGGTATAGGAGGGGAAGAAGGAGTTAAAAAGGTCAGGAAGAGGAAGTAATGGTCTTTTCAGAAAGAGACAGCATACAGGGAAAGTTTTTCCCACCCTCCATCCCTCTTGTTGTTGATTATTGGAGTATTGGGTAGCAGTGTGGGGATTTGGTTGGGCATTAGTGTAGGCAGTTGAGGTCCTTGAGGGGAGTTTGCTGGTTGGTAATAATTATAGTTTTAGGGACCCATCTATGGTATGGAGTCCCTGGTTTGGGTTAACGGTTTGGTGTAAATTGTTATTCAGGGGTCTGCACAAGGAAAAGTATGTATTCATTCCTGAGCTGGGAGTATGGGGGGCTGGGAGCAACTGTGTTTTAAGATGCAGACCCCAAAAAAGGTATAATGTGGTGGCCTTCGAGGACCAGCAACCAGTAAGCTAAATTGGGAAAGCAATACTGTTAGGGTTTCGTTATTGTTTATTTTTTATTTAATTTTATAGTTATTAGGTTTATACTACTCTGTGATATTTGATTGTATTTATGTTAT
>NC_092858.1:120487172-120578934 GCF_032062135.1 Pyxicephalus adspersus
TATATTGGATTTTTTTGATAATAGGTTAATTTAGTTAATATTTGTTAATAAAAGGCCTACGGGCCATTTTACCAACATATGGTGTGGTGTTTATTTGGGTAGGGGTAAGTGTTGAAGTTGTGAGTGGGGTAAAAAAGGGGGGGATTAAGGGGGATTTGGTAAGGTGAGGGGGGAATGCAAGTCCGCATGACTATGTTTTGCCACAGTCAAGAACACATAGCTTATATTGCATTTTCCCCCGGCCAACAAAAGATTAACTCAGTGTGTCATGAAGAAAAGATTAGTGCAGTCTCTACCCTTGCTTACTAAACCACATACGCATTCTCAGGTGTACACATTACCTTTCCTACACAAGCTAATGGAACACAAGGATGGCCTTCGGGAAAATTATGGCCACTGACTACCTGCTACTGTGGTTTCTCACAGGTCATAAACTTGCATATAGGGGGATATTCCATACACTGGAATGGGAGCAGTTGCAAAGTCATGAGAAGCCAGTCACTAGCAGGTGGGATTTCCAGTACCCACAACTCCTAGGAGACACAGGTAAAGGTTGGATCATTGAAGTTTCCACAGAAATTACAGAAGCCATACAGAAGAGACTGAAACATTTTCTAAAGGAGTCAGTAATAGAATCATTTACATTTTCTGCCACATCTGAATTCCACTTAAATGCACTTAAAGTTTCAATATATATGCAGTAACTTGTTTTTTCAGTAACTTATACCAGGCAGCATAACCAGATCCTTGACTGCCAATATCACAGAAGCAGTGGCATAATAAAAACATACCCTTATCTCATTGATTACACAATGGCATATCAGTAGCACATATACTGCTATAAGGTCATCATGCTTCTACTGTTCTAATCTCTTTTCAGCAGGTGCATTGTTGGCAAGTATAAAATTGTTAGTTTTAAAAATAAAATACTGCCTTTTGCAATGATAGCAATCTTTAAACATTTTAGTTTACATGTCTCCCAGTTCTCCCCCCCCCCCCCCCCCCCCCCTTCTCCATCCCATGCATGCTGCAGAGAATAGACAGGGGAATCATTTTGGACATACTCATATTAAATTGAATTATAAAATGTATTTTATGATTGTTTCTATATACCTGTAGTAACTGGTGTATTTTCATATCTACTAGGAGGTAATTTTTAAGATGTGCTTCCAAAACACACTCTCAAGGGTTTCAACTAATTTTTTATTTTGCTATATTAGTCATATTCACTCTCCAAAACATTTTTTGCTATAATGGTTATTTTCAGTCTTAACAACCTTTTCTGATAAGGGCCATACACCAGTTAGACCATTTTACGCAAAATTGAGGCTGTGGCTAATCCGTGCTGGAAAGTTTTTCATCTGATTTATTGTTGCTGACCTTGCCTATTTCTGACCCTGTGGGTTTATGCTGCTTGGACCGACCTTTTGCCTTTGACACTGACTCTGCTGTTTTGCCCTTGTGTACTTTGTCTGGTGGATGGAATATCTGAGTATGACCTCTGCTTTGTATTGCAGACTTGTCTCTGTTGGAATATTGGTACTGCTTTATCTGTGGGCTCCTGGTCCTTTGCCAGCCCTTCCTCAGGCACCATCCCTTGCACACTAAGTCCAGGGGGCAATCGTGTGCTTGGAAACGCAACCAGTCTCTGGAGGCTGAGCAGGGGCTTGCTATAGATGAAGAATGCCGCAATAGACTGGGGGACTGGTGTCTGGTGAATACTGTTGCTGGACCGGGGCCTTACTGTTCCTAAATAAATTGCAGCCAAATATGTGCAATTTAAATTTTACTATGAACTACAGCAGTAAATACATCTCCTTTTTGGATTCAGAATTATCCACTAATGTTTAAGGCCTGTTAGCAGCAAAAGCATAAGGAAAAGAAATTGCAGAGAATACTATACTATCACCAAAGAGTGCTGATTCCGAAACATTAAAAACAAGTATACTGGATTCGCAGTACATGAAGGTAAAAAGAAATTGCATGAACAATGGCGACTTTGAAAACAAGCAAGAGAAATAAAAGCAAAGATTATTGGAAAGAGGTTACGATCACAGATTATTGAAAAAGTCGTATCAAAAAGTAAAGGCAACAAATAGAGAAGATATGTTGTTTAGACAAAAGAAGGTAAAACAATTATGTGAAACAAGGATTATAGCAAAATTCACCAAGGGACACAATGAAATTGATAAAAAAAAAATAACAAAAATTGGCCAATACTGCTAACCAGGTGATGGGAGGTTTAAACTACCTGAAGGAGTACAATTTGAAAATTTTGGATATGTAACTTGTGGCATTATGGGGTATATTTATTTGTCCCTTCAATAAGTAAAAGATAACCCCCAAGGTGGTGACATAGACAAACTGCTGCCACAAAAAGAGAGCAAATGGCTAAATAATCATGAAGCAATGAACTATCCTGATTTAAATGAAATGATAAACTTTACATTTTTTGTAAAAGAAAGGGTAAAGGATTTTTTTAAATTCTGTATTTTGTGTTCTGAAATTAGGTAAAGCATTATAAATTGAAATTGTAAAGATAACTCAACATGTAAATACATATATAGAAATTATTGTGATTTTATAAAATATTTTTCTGTAATAATGATAAATCAATCGATTCACTTTTTGTACACAATTTATGTAGCGTATAGGGACTTATGCTTGCATTAATGTAATAATGACTGTGCTGATGAATTTTTCTTTCTGCCTCCCTTAGATTTTGGATCAAGCAGTTAACTTATGAAGTCATCATACCCACTCTCTTCCAAGCTGTTGACTTGCATGAGTATCGGCACATAGCGGGATCAATTGTAAGCTTCCCCAGTTAGATCAAAAGTAGGAGACATGTGACCAACTTGTACTCTCAAATGTGGGAGAAATCCACCTTTAAAAATATTTTAAAAAGGTGTATGGTCCCCTCTATTTTTTGGTACCTTTATGGATATAGCCCCCTTTACTTCTACAAAACCATAATCCCACCTGCTTCCAATGGTGGCAAGAGCCAATATTGTGGGAAAGGGCAGGGTATAGCGATGTCCAAAGAGTATCCCACATCAATTTAATTGTCAGTCATTGCTGGGGTATGTATCTCTCCATACAGACTTCAGCCTTATACTGTAATTAAACCTATGAATTAATTTTTGTGCAAATTGTATCAAAAAGGGTTTACTTGAACCACATTTGACTAAACTAAATCTAATATTGATCAAATATTTGTCAAAATATTGTTGTAAATACAGTTCCTAACTAGTTTTATTTTTCTGTGGCCCCAAAAATTTATAGTCATGCTCCTGGGACTCATAATATCTGGTTTTATGAAGGAAGTGAATAAACAAAAGGGATGGGGAGAAGATTTTTGCCAAGGTACTTTACAACTCTGCAAAACATGCTGACTTTATAAATTAAACACTAAGCCCCAGAACATGATATTGTCACTATGTCAAGAAGTAAAAGTGACCATCGTTATTGATGATTTTTGTTTGTGTTCCAATCCTGTTTGTACTATATACCGAAAACTTTAAAAAAAAAATTACCTTTAAAAAAAAGGAGTAAAAGTGAAAAATTATATTTAAAAGTATGTAGGTTTGTTGTAAATCAGTCAGTTATTTATTATTTTAGGATAATTGCAAAGCCCCTAAACACAGTAATCCCCAAATAATTGCTGGAGTTGAAGGGGGAATCTGAAATCAACTGATATGAAAAAACAAAAGATGCAGTTGTTAATAAATACTGTAGCTTTTGAGTAAGCATGTACTTCCCTGGTTATACTTTAACTTTGTTTTATTGAAAAACTATATACCTTTTACAAACTTTTTACTTGGAAGATGTTTCCACAGTAAACCCCCCCCCCCCCCCAACCATATCAATTTTGGTGAACATGCCGAGGTCAGGGGGTTTGAAGTTAACTGAATAATTTGGTGAGTGGCTTAAAAAATGTATTTTAGGCGCACCTGGCCATCCCCATATATATCTCAAAAATATGGTAGCTGGGCAAAAAATTTAAAAAATGTTTTACTTTTAACAATTACCTTTTAATAATCAAATTGTATTGGGTATAGTAATCCCAGTAAGGTTTTACTATTGACTAAATTAGGTAGACATTTCACAAAAAAATATTGGCAGTTATGGGCTGCTAAACACCTAGCAATCACTTATTGACCTCCCATCTACTGTCTCTCTTATATATTGCAATTGAAATGAATGAATGCATCTATGCATGTATGGAAAAAGTTTGGTTAGAATGTTTTGCTGAACTCTGCCTTTGAGCCTGATAGAAGTCAAGGGTGGTTCCAACATCCTGTGTACTCTGGGTAAGGTATACTGAAATTCCAAATAGAGTTATCAACCATGCCTTGTTCTCTTCTGCTTCCATCATCTATGAAGATTTATGTTGGTTCCTCCCATGTTGTTACAGGTACCAAATGACATTCCCTTGAAAGCTCCTCCACCATTATGTTTCTCATTTGGAACACACTCTCATTTATGTAGGAGGTATGTTCATTTCTTTGGTTAGCTAGAGTTGGGTAAATACTTACTGCTAGGGCTAGCCAGTGTAAAGGCAGATGGTTACAGAGTGGCTGAACTGCCTCGCAGTTTCCTAATGTGAACAAGTGCAAAGTCTTGATTAAAACAGGATGAAAGTTAAGGAAACCCAAGCAGCGTGGTTAAAAAAAATAAAGAAATAAAATTTGAAACATCCCCTACAAAGGTGCACCATTTTTTTTACAATTCCACATAATGAACTAATAGAAGTCAGCAAGAAACCTTTAGCTTTCATTCACACCGTTACACTTCATTAGCACATGCACAAAAATGTGCTATGCACAAACAGCAAGAGTGCCAGCTTTGACTTTTAATTGTGAGATCTATGGCAGAGCATATAGGGGGGAATTAACACTGCAAAAATCCCCACAACTGTGTTTCCAAACATTATAGTTTTATACTATAAGTAACCTGTTGAGTGTTTTATAGACTGTGGCAGGTGTTTAGAGTATGTAGGACAATTAAAGTTTAGGTATCTATAAAGGGATAGAGAGAGAAGAACTCTCTATACTGTGTAGAATACTAAAGGAAAGAAAAAATTTGTTTTGACAGATATTACTGCTATATTAACCACCCTGGTGTTCTAATTCTGTCCGTTTTTTTACGCGTTTTTAAGCGTTACATTGTTTTGCATGGACGTTTATTTTACATTGTAGGCCTATAATTCTTAGGCATAACTCACTGAAATATGTCCACTACTTAATAAATTAAATATTAAACCTAAAATAAAAAAATCTTTTAAAACAAGGGTGCATAAAAATACTGAAAATATACAGTAGCATGTATAATATATATATAATATAACTATATTATTTTTGAATTCAATAAAGCTATCTTGTATTAAATCTAATACAAAATTGTTTGAATTTCCCGCCGCGCCTCCCGCCCGCACTGACGCATGCAACAACGTCACCCGGGAAACGTCACTGCATTAGCCGGCTGAGGATTAAGGAAGAAGACGCTGCCTGAGGATGAGATCTGTCGGGTAGGTAGACCTATATTATTACAATGCACAAAGTGACCGCTTTAATATTAGGTTACATTCATGGATTATATATATATCAGTTTGTCAGATAATTTTAGGAATTACAGGTAAGCAAATTAAATAATATGCAACCATTCTAATTCTAACCTGCATTGAGTCTTGTTTAATGCATTTGCAGCATTAAACTGATATTAAAATTTAAATGATGAATGGGTCAATAAAGTAGGCTTAGTCAGTGTACTGTTACACTGAAGAAGGACACCTGTAATATCAAGTACTCTTGCAGAACATTTTTTTAGCAGCACAAGAGTAAGTGGTTTTACCCAATAACAGTCCTAAAACCACAAGTAAACAATCTAAAAATCTGTGTTTTGACAGAGGGCATTGGACGATTTATTAGGAACACATGTCACTTGTTAAAGCCTATGAAGGAAGCAATTAAATGTACCATTTAGAAAAACAGCAGTATCAATTGTGTTATTCCACTCATTTCATAGCAGAAGCCATAAATTGATGCAATATGGAAAACAGGAGGTAGACTTTCCGTTTTTGTTTAACAACCATGAAAATGTTATGGGGTGAAGTGAGAATTGTCTACTACCCAGCAGATAAAGAGATGGAAACTACATGAAAAGGATAAATAGAAAAAGATGGAGCAAATTCTGCATATAATGATGGGAATTTTTTAAGCTCCTTTAAAGAAAAGCAAAACTCCTCTAATATGAACAAACATCATACAGCCAGCACAGGAAGCCTTTTCTTGCCTATATTACGTGCTAGAATATATAAGTCCTGATCCAATGCATTACTGTGCCAAAAAAATGTCCAGCATTGTCCAAGTATGCAATCCTTGTGCTGTATTGTCCACTCTCAAATTTCATGAGAGATTTTGTGGGACAGGTAGAATAGTCACTCCAAAAGGCACTATGCTGTCTGCCACCAATATGGAGTGTTTGATGTTCATTAAAATTAATGAATCTTGGATTGGTGAACCTATCACCTGTTCAGGTTTACCACATATCAGAAAAATGGATCTACGCTGCCCCATGCTTTCAAAGATACCTGAAATTTGATAAAGAAACCATTCCTACTAACTTTTCATTCTGACTCTGAATACCTGATCAGCAGCAGCAACACAGAACAAAAGACAGCATCTGTGGTAGGATCCTATCAGACACCGATCATCCCAATAGCATCAGACCACCAGATCTACTAGCCACAAATGATGTAGCATTGAACGGTGCAACACAGATTATACATGAAAAAAAGAGGGCTATAGGCAGTGCTGAAAAAGAAGAGAGCACCCAATGTTGCTGCAAATCCAAGGTAGATTAAGTAGGTACATGGGAGCTGCTAAAAATTCAATTTTCTTGCTATCAGGAATAAAGTTTAAAAATTGATGCAATCTAGGATGTCATAAATCTCTACTGGTCACCCAGTTTTAAGGTAAGGCGGGAATTTAGCTATATTCTTTGTATTGGATTTAGAAGTGTTCCTAATCTTTATTCAGCAGATTGTTCTTTTTGTGTTATTATTGTGCAACAGTACTCATGATTATTGTGCAGTTAAATATATGTGTGAAGTTAGGTAAATGAGTATGCCTTTAAATATACTTATCATTTATATGATGTTGTCATGCAGAGAAAATAACACAGAGCAACCAGGCAAATTTTTCTTTTGACTTCACATCATCAAGAAACATCAGCACATGATAAAGGTGAGATCCTGCTGATCTGTCAAGACTTTCTTTACTTGCCTTCAGTCAATCTTTTTATATTGCCTCACCTTGGAGAAATACATGTTTTCTACCACATGAACATAGCTGAAGAGGATTTAGTTTGAAGTCAATACCTGCTGTTTAAACTCATCTATTAAATAATAGAACATATCTCTCTTTGATTAATATAATTTTTAAAAGACTGCAAAGTCTGACAGAACAGCATTTTGGTTCAAAGTGCCAATAAGCCATGAGAAAACACTGCAACACCAAGATTAATTACCCTTGATTAATACTTTATAAGTTAAATAATGTGTGGTTTTGAAGCAAAATGGAATGTTATTTTTTTTCTAGACATGTAGGAGGGGGGGGGGAAGAAAAGCAACAGCAGCCATTTCCATTAAGCCTACACTAAACACTGCTTGTGAATGTTATGGATGAATTGCCCTTGTAATTTCACGTTGGCACCTCCATTCTTTATTCTGCAGCATATTTCATCTTCAGCTGAGATGCTTTGCTTCTGTCTCAGATATTCTGGCATCAATTATACAGCTCCAAAAAAAAACTAATTAGAAGCCAATTTATCAGACTGTGTGCAGGAGATGTTGGGCAGCAAGACTATTTTTTTCATATATTTTCAGTTGGGTAAACAGAAGTGATCCCAAATGTGTCATGGACCACTAACCCTTTAACTACTGTTAAAGAGTACATATAGAGTACATATTTGCAAATGTATAATTTGTAAAACAACTGGTGCTTTCAGAAATTAATAGCTTAAAGTCAAAATGCATATATAGGTGAATGATTTTCTTCACCTTGTTACCCTTTCTTTTCTATACCTTTCAGATCTTACAATTGGAAATTGTGAAAGCAAAAGCTAATCATGTATTCTTTTTAAAACAAAATGATGATCTATAACAGTAATAGCACAGTACACTCTTTTTTACAACGAACATGTAATAGAAAAGTTTTATATAAGCACACAAAAATTGTCAGTTTTAAAACCCATAAATTAAATTAATGTTAAAATTGATGTAAATATGACGTATATTGACCATGATATATCCAATTAATGCAATCATACACATAACTGTAACATAACTGTACAAAAAAATCGAATCATTGGTAGCGCTGATTGGCTGGTGGCCAAATAAAGCTGTACCTGCAGAGTCTGTCTTGCCAATGGTAATGATCTCTCTTTGCCAGCTGCTTGGACCGACCCCTGCCTAACCTTGGCCAAGATTCTGCTCTAACCCCCCCCCCCCAGCTACTTGGCCATGTCTCCATCCCCTGATTGGCTGGTGGCCAAATAAAGCTGTACCTGCAGAGTCTGTCTTGCCCATGGTAATGATCTCTCTTTGCCAGCTTCTTGGACCAACCCCTGCCTAACCTTGGCACAGATTCTGTTCTAACCCCCCCCCCCCCCCCCCAAACAAAATAAGAAAAATCACAAAAACATGAGTATAAAACCTATTTTCTCATTTCATGTATATGTTTGATCCATGTATGCAATGAAGATATACAGAAAGTATATAATCGCTGTATTGTTAGAGTGAATATTCGATACCAATATCCATCAATGTAGTTACATAAAGGAACACATTGTAAATAACATAGATACATAATATATGATAGGCCAGTCATCAGGGACACAGCATTTTGTATGTACCAAAAATTTCAGTAAACCAGTAAACTAAATACATAATATTACATTATTTGTAAATGTAAAAAATTTGCCCAAAAAAAAAAAATATATGAATTACATTTTACACATAAAAAGAACTAAAAACTAATATATCATTGAAACATGGGAAGGGAACTACATTGAGCATATAAATTCATTTTGTTTCTCATTAAAGAATACATTTATCAAATTCACCCCCTCTGGGGTCCAAATAAACCCTAAAGTAATAAATCTAAAGTAATAAATCTAAGTTTGTCAAAGCCATGATGTAAACCGATGTGTTTGCCCAAAATGCCTTCTATTTTAAGAAAATAAATCCAAATTATTTCCCACCTGTTTATTATTTATTGAGCATTCTGCTAAACAATACTAGTTTGTGCAGATATATGTACCTACTCATGTTCGAAGGAGGCCCATTTTATGGCACAGATTTCTTTTATTTTTTTTATAATTGACTTTATATTTAATGATACGTCTCACCGTATGATCCTGGTAGTGTAATTTAGTATTAAAGCTTATCAAAGAGCAAACACTCTGCAATTTTGCTTGTTTTTTGTAACTCACATCATTAGAACAATTTCAATGGAAACACAGACATTGGGAGTAAGGTATACTTCAGACTAACGGAGAAGGGTGCGATAAGCATAGAAAATATTATTACCTGCAGTCTGTCTCTTTCTTATAGAAAGTGGAAGCAAATGTGGAATCCTTTTGTTTCATTAAATTTCTATATATAAAAGAGATACATGTATTATCAAATTGCATGATAAATTTTAGATTTAAAGACTTATTTTGTAACTTACCTACGGTGAAGGTACATAGATAAGGTTTATGTCATAGCTTGGTCTTCTCCAGAGTCTCTAGAGGTGAGGAACCACAACCCAAATGATGGAAGATGGAAGGTCAGTGACAAAGTCCATGGAGATGTGTGACCAGGGTTGTTCCGGAGTGAGAAGTGGAAATAATGAGCCTGAGGGAAGCTTCCGTAGCACCTTATGTCGGGCACATTCGGTACATATGACCACAAAGTCCCTCACATCTTGTTTCAGATCCGGGCCACCAGTATCTATGGCTGATCAGATCAAAGGTCTTCCGTTGCCCATGATGCCCAGCAAACTTAGAAGCATGCCCCCATCGAAAGAGGACCACTGGACGCTGATCTTTTTGAACAAAGGTCTTCCCTGGTGAAACTCGAAGCAGCTGGACTGGGGCTGTTGGCAGGATTTGAGCTTGGTCTTTAATGAAGGCTGGTTTAACTTCAAGATTTTCCCTCTTGAAAGAACGAGAAAGGGCGTCTGCCTTTTTATTTTTGGGGCGTGGCCGATAAGTGGGAACAAAATTGACCCTTGAAAAAACCAGAGCCCAGAGAGCTTGATGGGGGTTCAAACATTGTGCAGTCCGAAGATATTGTAGGTTCCTATGGTCTGTAAAAATGGTCACAGGTTGGAGAGCTCCCTCCAGCAAATGGCACCATTCTTCAAGGGCAAGCTTGACCGCAAGAAGCTCCCTGTCTCAGATGGCATAATTTTTCTCAGCTGGAAAGAATTTCTTAGAAAAGAGCCCACAGGTCTTTAACTTGCCGGAAGCGTTCTTCTGGGACAGCACGGCACCAACGCCAATCGAGGAGGAACCCACCTCCAGGAAAAAAAGGCTGAGAAGTGTCTGGGCGCACCAATGCTGGGGCAGAGGCAAAGGCTTCCTTTAAAGTTCTAGGACCTCGGAAGACCAGGCTTTACAATTGCTCCCTTTTTTAGTCATTGCAGTAATGGGCGCGACAAGCTAGGAGTAGTCAGATTAACTGTCTGTAATAGTTGGCGAAGCCCAGGAAACTCTGGATAGGCTTCAGCCCAAGGGGTTGTGGCCAGTCTAGAACGGCACTGAGTTTGGCAGGGTCCATCCGCAAACCTTCAGCAGAGACGATATAGCCCAGGAATGGAACTTCAGGGCACTTCAAGGCACGATCAGTGGAGCAGAGCTGTCCGCATAGTAAAGCTCCGCTGAATGCTCTGCTCCCTGAGGAAAGGCAAAGCTTGATGACAGCAAAGGCATCATCAGGATTTTCCTTGCCTCAGCAACTCAGGGAGCAGAGCAATCAGCGGAGCTTTACTATGCTGACAGCTCTGCTCCACTGCCGGAGCACTAGGGGTGAATGGAGAGGCTTGTCCTCATTTAACCCCTAGTGCCCTGCAATCCCTCACTGTCAGGAGGATTTCCAGGTTCATTGCAACCCTGGAAATCATCCTGTCATTAGGATAACCTGTAAAAAAAAAAAAAAATTACACAAACACACACATTAATAAATAATTTTAAATTAAAGCCTTGTCCTATTTTTTACTTATATTTTAACCTTTTCAGGGAATGAGTAAGGGTATTTATGTACCCGTGTACTCATTCCCCAGGGTGGAGCGGTGGAGATCTGGGAGTCTCCTTATTAAAGGGAGCTTCCAGATTCCAAAGTCATGCTAAAAATGTTTATAAAAGCCCCCATTGTTTTCAATGAAAGCTTTCATAAAAGCTTAAAAATGCTTGAAAAATCCTCCATTGAGTTCAATGGAAGCGTTTTCCCGCGTTTATCCAGCGTTTTAATTTTTTAAGTTAAATTACACAAACACACACATTAATGAAATAATTTTAAATTAAAGCCTTGTCCTATTTTTTACTTATATTTTAACCCTTTCAGGGAATGAGTAAGGGGATTTATGTACCCCTGTACTCATTCCCCAGGGTGGAGCGGTGGAGATCTGGGAGTCTCCTTATTAAAGGGGGCTTCCAGATTCCAAAGTCATGCTAAAAATGTTTATAAAAGCCCCCATTGTTTTCAATGAAAGCTTTCATAAAAGCTTAAAAAACACTTGAAAAAGTCTCTATTGAGTTCAATGGATGCGTTTTCCCGCGTTTATCCAGCGTTTTAATTTTTTAAATGTTGCAAGCAACGTTTAAGATAACGCTCAAAAGCGTGCCTGGTGTCCTGGTGTAGATTAGCCCATGGGAATGCAGTCTGTGTAGACTAAAGCTGCATACACACTTCCAATAATTATAGTTAGAAACGACCGATGAACAACCGGTTGGCCAAAAAAAAGTGACCAAGGACGCTGACGAACGAGGATCGTCGTTGGAAATGAACGACCGCCATGGTGGATCTGATTGACCGACGATCTTTCACTATCTATCGTGTGTACGGTCATTCAGTGATTGTGCATATGTCTGCGGTACACTTTCTCCTTTACATGTCCCTCCCTGCATCGTTCAAACAATTGTATCTAGCGTGTGGACACTGTTGGTGGATTATATATGAAATCAACAAAAGATAATACAATGTTTTTAGAGTGTGGAAATGGTATGTAGTGTGTTTAGTTGTTAAACAGTTCATATACACTATTATAAAATGCTATTTATTTTATTTGTTTTGTGTTTAGTGTGTTTGTTTTGAAAATTGGGGTATGCTTTCTGTACAATAATCTGAAAAATATGACACCGGTTTAATGTGAGTCTTAAAAACATTAATTTTCTCATCACACACAGACTTACAAGGGGAAATTTTCATGGCTAAATAAGCTTGAAATTACTATTTTAACATGAGTAATGGGAAACTTCAGCTTCATGCATGTTAAAGTTGTTTTAGCATTATTATCAGATATGAACAAACACTACAATTATGTACCACCATAATGGCTAAGAGCCTAAAGATGCATGTTTTTTTACCTCTCAGATTATGTATTAAAAAAATGTGAATTGTTTTCGAAACAAAAGGTTATGTTTGAACATACAAGGGTCCCCAACTATCTTCATGTGTCAATGCACTCTTACTTAGAGTTATAAGAAGAGAATTTGTTCTATTGTTTAATAAAAAGGAAGACCATGCAGCCTTGGGGAACTTGGCCAGTAGATCATAGTACTTTTAAAATTGGAAATTTTGAAAGAGAACAAAGGTTTTTGAATGTATATTGGGATTTTATGTGGTATTGTATTAATAATTCTTGATATTTTTATTTCAAACTGGATTAAAATATACAATAAAATACAAAACAGACAAACAGATTTCAAAGACCTCTTGTTAAACAGACTTCAAAATATAATCTCCTCCATACATCATACACAGCTGCATTATTTGCTTTGCAGTTTATATACCAAATTGCAACTATGTTATTATGTGGTAACAACACATATCACAGAACTAGGTCTGCTTAATCAGGTGAGAGGCGAGGTAAGTATTCTAGGTCAAAAAGATATATATATATATATATATATATATATATGTATATATATAGGAGTTTTTTTTAACATTTTTTTTTTGTTATTCTAATTCTATATATGAAAAGGAAAGGGTTCAATGAGAACAAAAAATACACTAATTTTTATGGTATCATTGTGAATCAATAAAAGTGTTCCTGCAGACCCTAAAACATCATCCAATTTAAATGATAGGGCAGAGTGCTCTCTGTTTTCACACTTTGGTCAAGAGCTTTAAATCGATCAAACATCTGACAAATATAACAACAATGTCCAAACCTAATTTCCTAGTTTTGCAGAGCCTGGGCCCTTTTCACTTTCATACTGGGAGTTCTATTCCTTTAACTTTAAATGCAGTAATAAAAGCTTTTTTTATTGCTAATCATCGAAAAGAATTAATTCCATAGAGGGAGCCAGTATTAAATTTTAAGCTTTGAAGCTTTAGATACATTTGCATACAGTATTGCTCATTTATGCATACATTTGCTTGAACAAAATGTGGATAAGAATAAGAAACCATAAAAAATTATTTGCATTGAAGTGCTTCATGTATTGATCTTTATTGAATCTTTATGTAAAAGTCTCCTATTACACTTCCCACCATGGCTCTAAATGCCTACCCACTGAGAAAAAGTAGCATTCAAGAAATATTTTTCACTTACATTTAGGAGAGCACAAGCCTAAACTACATCATGCAGAGTCTTCTTTGGCATTTCACAACACATTATAAGCAATAAAATTCAAAGAGTAGAAGTTGAGAATTTATTCATTACAAGGTTTTAATAAAGAAGAAGCTATAAAATGGTTTTACAGCTTGATTTAAAGGTACTTGGGGACATTTATCAATTCTGTCGCACAGCAAGGCAATGCCAAACAGTAGAGATCCTGCAACATATTTGTTACAAGTTTACAGCATGAGTCATAAATTCTTTCTTTTGCTACTCTACAGTCCTGCTGCACTGAATGAAACCTGGCCCTGAACACTTTTAGTTTTGCATCTGTTCAGAGTAAAAAATTCTCCCATCTTTAGTTATAAATAGTAGACCTTGTGAATCTGTCGCAGCTGGCTGCGCAGGAATTTAGACGCAAATTCAATGTAAACCTGTCGCAGGACTTTGCTAAGTGAGTGGCAGCCTAGTTTTCATCAGTGTTGCTAATATGCTTGATATATGACCTCCACTGTGTACTCTTTCACTTGATGTCTTGATTAATTTCTGTACTTGGTGAAAAAAGTTGAACAACATGCAAATTTAATGCTCATTTCCAATATGCAGTCAGACATTACATTTAAGACTGTCAAGACTAAGCAAGCATCTAACAGCTGGGTTGGTCTCCCTAAGCTTGCCTAAAAATTAGAACCAGTGAGGGAAATCATAGGATGATAGATATGGATGATTATGTAGATTATTCTCTCTATTCACACAGTGCTACTTCATCTTTTTTTTTCTAATTTGAAAAAAAAAGTGTATGATTTGTTGCCAGTTTGTGTTACCGTACATGTTCCTAACTGCATAGATTTTTTCCCTTAACCTGTATTTTAAAAAATACGAAATTCCTAAATTTTAATATTATTTTTTACAAATTAAATAAAAGTTTGAGGAAAGTTTATTTCCTATTTAAAGCTATCAAGGTAAAAAAGTAAAATTCCACTTTAAAATTGCAGTCATATTGTGGAGAACACATAGAATAAGCAATTACATGGGGTTCAATTACTGAGGAGGATAGGTTGTGCACTTTGTAATGTGAATGCTAATTATTATGTTGAAACTATATTCACTTGAATATTCAATCATTTGCATGATAAGTTTAGAAAGAAGCAGGATTGTTTCTAACATGAGTTACTTCTGTAAGTAAACCGTCAAAGATTCTCAACAAAAACTTCTTTTGATAATTTATTAGAGGGACAACCTAAATCACTTATCATTGATATACATTACTGCCATCTTCCCTTGGGTTTTCAATAGGTAACAGAGAGCACAAAGTATGAACAACCTCAGTGGAATGTAAACACACCATTAAATTATGAAGGGGTCTTTTTTGCTTGGAGTATTCAAAACAAGTTTACACACTCTTTTCTAAAATTCAAATGATTATTAAATCAAAGTAAACAGAATACCAAAAGCAGCACCACAAGGGTTACATTTCCTCAACCATGGCCTTTGCCACCATTGGGAACAAGTGGTGGTCTTGTTTTTGCCATTTGGGAAGGGGGCAACATGCTTTTTATCCCTTTCAAGCTAGATACCAGAGGACTTTTTATAGATAGTAGTGGGAGCACACACACTTACATCCCCCATTTCCTATGAATAAAGGTCCAAGTTTTTGAAAGTATCTAGTTTTAATATTAAGCTGAAAAAAATGTAGTGTTTATTTTTTTAAACACCTTTTAGCAGGGGTGTTAAACTCTAACCTCTGGGCCAAATCTGGCCCCCAACATCCTTTTTTTTTGGCTCCCAAATGAATCCTAAATATGAACTGCAGCTGACCCGCTGCTGCATTGAAATAGCGCTGCTACTAAAATTCCCGGCATCACTCACGTCTATAGACCAGCGGGCTCTCTGCCTATGTGTGGCCCTGCATTGGACTGTTTTATAGACGCAAACAATGCCGGGACTTTTAGTAGCAGTGATATTTCTATGAAGAAGAAGTTTTAGCGGCGGGTCACTCATAAAATTTAGCTCTGCATTGGCTGTGTCTGGCATTTCCAGCACTCCCCCTCAGCTGTACTTTTCCTTGCTACTCCAAGGCATGGACTTTGGTTGATTGGTTGGACTTTCATAGAAGAATATTGTTATTATTGTTAACCTGTGCAAAAAGGTTACCTTTGAAATTTAACTCAAAAGGCTACAAATAGAGTAAGAGGCATAAGATTTTTTCTTAAATAAAATTAAAAAAAATATTTTATGTCTCTTTCTCAATTATAAGCTTGTTCCAGATTGAATGTGAAGCAAATATGTCTTTGTTTCCATATGAAAAGGGTTTATATCTAATGAGAAGGTAAAATTTCCTCAATGTTTTCAATACATTTCAAGTTTTTAATTTTGGCCCTCTGTGTATTTGAGTTTGACACCCCGACTTATAGCATGTTATAAATGTTACTATTATTTAGATTGTTTTCTTTTTATACTACAAATAACTCCCCAACCCATTGCAGAACAATACATTTTCTTGTAGTGAAATTAGGAATATGTGAAAGTGTAATATTTAAAAAAATTACATATGATGGGACACTATCGTAAGCATATGCATGCTAATGAGTAAAATTCCAATGATAATTAACCCCCTTATTTTTTCATCAATGTTATTTGTACTTATACCCCAATTTTTTTTCCTCTTGGAAAATGTTTCTATACCCCGCACTCAAGGAAATATTTTCTTCTACCTGGTTATTATATCAACAACTGCCAAATCCCCAATTTAATATATACACAAAAGCAAATCCAAAACTTTTCAGGCAGTAATATATAAAACGTGTAAAAGTTTTGAAATGTTATTAAAAACATACATATTTAAAATAATACCATTTATTTTATATATTCTTAAAACACACAATAGTATAAACAACCATTTCGATGTGTAACTCCAGACAAAATGGGGGACTTTAAATATGTATGTTTTAAATACAATTTAATTAGCATTGTTTCTATCTTTGTTGAATGACACTCCAGGAATGTATATTGTTCGAGTTGGGTTGTGCTAGCAAACTTGTAGAACTATAACTATAAATATTATTTTTTTTAGATAGGTGAACTTTTAAAAAATGTGTTCTTCCACTAGTTAATCTCATTTAGCTATGTCCATATCTCATGGAATAAAAATTGTGCTAATCGTGTTCTGAAATTGTAGCTATACCATATGTACTAGTCTGATGTTTTAAAAGAGTGAATAATTTTTGGCTGCCCATTAGCAGAAATGAGACCTGAAGGAAGCAGCAGATGAAATTGATATAGCATATAGAGGTAAGTGTGCACCATTATGTTTAAACAATCTGCACTCTGTATGGCTTCCCAATATCAGAAAAGAAGTAAGGAACAACATGGGTCCTCAAGGACGCAGTGGCTGAAACAGATGTGGCTTCAGCTTAAAGGTAGAGTTTCATTTGCCCCCCCCCCCCACCCCTCTAAGGCAGACTTAAAACTTACATTTATCTTTAAAAGGAAAATTGAGCATGTTTCTGGTTTTAGTATAATAGTGATATTTTATGGTTATGGTTATCTGTCTTTTTGTTTTTAACTGTAGCCTCAAGTTGCTTTTTGCTAGGTAATCATATGCTCAATATATTGTTATATAGATTTTTTTTTTTAAATACGCATTAGAACAAATATCTGTGGTATCCATGCAGAATAATAGCCTATGGGACATACAAATGAAATCAAGACATTACTATGTATATGAATTTATATATGCAGTCAGATATAGAGTTTTTATACAAGTTCAAACTTTTTTATTTGATAAATAAAAATCCCAAAATGCTGAAACTGAAACACAACTTATTTTTCAACAAGGTAAAAATGATAAGAAGCTTTGTTTCAAATGCTTTGTTTCTAGTGTGCATGTAATAACACAGGGCCAAATGTTAGTGTTATTCACTGGATCACTGCTTTGTGAATTCTGGATTAGGCCAACATTTTGGCATTTTTCACAGAGAGCAAATGTGTCAGAAAGCAAAAGAAAATATGATTAAGGCCTCTGCAACAAACTTCTGTTGCACTGGCACACAGCCTAGCTGGTAAAATCTTTCACAGTAAATAGCCTCCTCCATATCAACCTTCGACTGATATTTGAGCTTCAATCCAGGAACAGCTGGGGCTTCAGAACAGCCTTTTCTCTGCTGCAATGATCCAATGCTGTGAAAATCTTATCATTTAAATTTCTCATTAAGAAACCAAAGAGCTTTGGACAGACTGTAAAATTTTTCAATAAGTGCAAGAACATTCAGTGGGACTGAAAATTTTTAACCAGGGATAGCTTTTTATTGTTGGCATGTTATTCTTTTGCTTTTCCTCCATTTTTTTAAATATACTATTACCTTTAAGACCAAGCAGAAAAACTTTACTTTTCTAAAAACTACATTTGAGCAATTCTGAAAGATAGCATATCTAAATGTCATTAATATGTAGAATTCTTTAAAAATCAACATATTATTAAAATAAACTTCTGGAGATATACCAACACATATTAAGCAAAATAATTTATAATTTAGTACTGGTCAATGCAGAATTATAATACAGCTTCTACATCCACAGTTAAAAGCCAAGTAACACTGCTACTGGAAATGGAGGTACAATATAAATGGCTACTTTCTAAAAACTGAACTTTCCTATTTTAATACCTCTAGGATAATACATAAAATAATAATCGTTGCTATATTCAAAAGTTCCAGTTTATCTTTTAACTAGTATTTTTTTATCTTTAGCTTATTTGTATAGTATTAAAGAAAAGCACAAGCTAATGTTAACTAGCAGAACAATAACAGAGGTCAACATGTCATTTTCATGAAATATAATTTTTTTCGAGTTTGGTAGTATTTTTAAATCAGATTTCAAATCTGTGTTCAGTTTTTCTCCAGCACATCTAGTTTTTGTGATGCAGCTAATTATATATTGTGTGAAATTCGTTATAAATAGCCTTAACATATTACAACATTTAACAACATTTTTTTTTTTGTAATCCAGACCACAGTAACTGCGATTGATTTCATTTGTCATCATGCCTAGAAATTGCCCTAATGCTCCAGACAGTTTATGTTATGTGTGTGGTTCATTCACGACAAAAGCACAACGTCGCCAAATTTCTACAGAACATAAAAAATATATACAAATTATATTTCGGCTGTCCACTTGGTGACCAGGATAAAATGTGGGCTCCACGTGTCATCTGTACCAGACTGCATGACTGGCTTAATCGACGTAAAGCAGCAATGCCATTTGCAATCCTGATGGTGTGGAGAGAACCGTGAGACCATCTAATCGACTGCTATTTTTGCCACGTCAACAAAAGTGGATTCTCAGGTAAAACTAAGCACAAAATTGTATTTCCCCGCCTCGATTTTGCAATTACACCTGTTCCCCATGGTGATTCATTGCCAATTCTGGTACTGCCACATGATGAACTTGCTTCTGTAAAAGGCGATAAGGAATGTGCTGGAGTTGCAGCTAGTTACAACCCCGAATCATCTGATTCTGACTACTTGGCCGATGAAGATTCAGAACCAGAGACCTTTACACAAGCAGTGCTGAATGATCTTGTTCGTGATCTAAATCTCTCCAAAGACAAAGCAGAACTTTTTGCTTCAAGGCTTTACCAGAAGCACTTGCTTGCAAAGGGTGTAACTGTAACTCACTACAGAAAACGAAATCATAACTTGAAAACGTTCTTCACTAGTAATGGCTCACTGTGCTACTGTCATGATATAAATGCACTCTTTAACAGTTTGTCACAAGAGCATGTTTTATCTTAATGGTGTATCTTCATTGATTCCTCTAAAAGAATCTTGAAAGCAGTCGTACTGCATAATGGTAATTCCAAACCAAGTTTACCGATTGCCCATTCCTTTAACCTAAAGGAGTCCTATGACAACATGAAGGTACTACTTGAAACAATCCAGTATAAAACACACCAGTGGAACATCTTCAGGGGTACTAAAGGTCATTGGCTTGCTGATGGGAACGCAAGGAGGATTTACAAAATATTGCTGTTTCCTATGCCGGTGGTACAGCCGATCTACGGGAGACCAATTATGTCAAGCATGATTGGCTACCAAGAGATACCTATAAGCCCTCAACAAGCATTGTCAAGTTTCTGCCTCGTTTGATCCGCATAAAATATTTCTGCCACCTCTTCATATCAAGCTCGGATTGATGAAGAACCTTGTAAAGGTCATGGGTCAATCAAACTCCATTGGTTTTCAGTACCTTGTTGAGAAGTTTCCAAACATAAGCATTGCAAAAATGAAGGAAGGGATATTTATAGGGCCACTGATCAAGTCTGTTTTGCGGGATTAGGTTTTCAAACAATCTCTCTCAGCAGCTGAGCTCGAAACTTGGGATGCATTCAAGTGGCTGTGTGAAAATTTCCTGGGCAACCGTAAGCCTCCTGCATACAAGGAAAAAGTACAGAATCTGCTTGATTCATACCAGAAACTGGGTTGTCACATGTCATTAAAAATACATTTCTTGCACTCTAGAATTCTTCCTGGAAAATCTTGGTATGATGAGTGACGAACAAGAACATTTTCACCAGGACAGTCAGGTAATGGAGCACCGCTACCAAGGTTTCTGGAATGAAAGTATGATGGCTGACTACTGCTGGATGCTGTACCGAGACAATCCAGACAAAGAGCACACAAGAAAATTATAATTAAAACATTTTTGAAGAAAAGGTACCTGACTGACACTGTTCAGTAGATCTATACCACAGTGTGCCTTATTTTAATTCACACTGAAGATGTATAAACATTAATTTCAATAGTGCTTACGTTTTAGTACAAAATACATGCACTTGCAATGTTAACTATAATAGTACTCATAACTCAGGAACTGTACATGTTAGGGAAAAACTGATAGATCTAAAATCTGCTCGAAAAAATGATTTAGAAAAGTTTTCTTTGGTTTCTGTTGATTATCAAAACCCATTTTTTGTTGACCTGTGTAATCAGACAACTTAGACAACCTATCTGGAGGTACGGCAGGTGGTTGCAGTGCTCTTTCACTTCTTCTCTGCCCCATGCTTAGTATATATTTTACCTGGCTGCAGGCTCTCCATCCTGGCTGTCACTGATATTTTGCAACCAGTTAGAATGTCTCACTATCATGGTAAATTGTAAGCTCTTCCCCCCTCCCACCTGTGTCTTTGGGCCTGATTTAATTTAATTTAATTAAGCTCTCCAAGGCTGGGGAGGATACACTTTCATCTGTGAAGCTGGGTGATCTTGAAAACCTGAAATGAATCTAGTCCAGGACATTTGTTAAGATATAGCAAATGACTTTTAAGAAATCCATTCCAGGTTTTCTGAATCACCCAGCTTCCCCAATGAAAATGTATTTTCTTCAGCCTTGGAGAACTTTGTCTGTATCTATCTGTCCTTTGCAACTCACATTTAATGTACAGGGCTGCATTACATGCACATGCACATGCATTTCATGTAAATCCTGTTTAATAAAAATAATAATTATAATAATAATAATGATAATGTCATGCAGACTACACTGACACAAATATCACCTTCAGGAATCATGATTGCTTCATGGCAAAAAAAATAAAAATAAATATTACAAAAACATAATATATTTGTTGGATAGATAGTTTACTGACACATGCTTTTGCTGCTGAACTTGGCCTGGACATTAATCATAAAGCTCTTTTAACTTAAAATTTGCCCCTAACTAGGCCTATTGTTGGCCAAAAACATGTTTGTTGGCTCTCTCAGGCAAAATGAAGGGAGGAATGCTTGTAACTTACTCGCCATGATTTTTGCTAATAGTTTGTGACACCAAGCTCAAGACCTTTTGGTGCTGGGGATGCAGAAATTTTCTTCTATTGTCTCTCTTTCAACCTCTTGGCCTCTTGAGTCTTCTACTGGTTCCACATTTACAACATTTTGCCCAAAAAACAGCCTTGCTCCTTGCACAGCTTCACCAGTCTTCAAATGCTTGACTTTAATCGGGAGAACAGTGTGATCTGCATGAACACCAAGTAAAACGCCTTGAATCCTTCCATGAATGGTTGCAATTTTGATAGTCTTCCCACAAGTCTTCTGACGATGGACTACACCCAGCTCTAGATGCCAGTTACCAATGCGGTCCCAGCTCCTTCTCAGAGCCCACCGCCTCTTTATCTTGTTGTTGCTGCCATATCTCAGTACTCTATTCACTAAAATTGTATTACACACTTCTGGGTGGCATTGACGATGCACTACACCCAGCTCTAGATACCAGTTATCAATGTGGTCCACACTCCGTCTCAAGGCCCACCGCCTCCTGCTGCTGCCGCCTGTCAGTACTCCATTCACAAAAATTGTTTTACACACTTCTGGGTTGCAGTGATGATGCACTATACCCAGCTCTCCATGACACTTACCAATTGAAGTTCGAGGTAATTTCTTCTCGCTCATCCCTAGTTCGGTAGATATGAAGCCTGACAAGCCTTAGCCAAGACGTTTGGTAACCTTTTTGTTTTGTTCTTTCGACCATGTATTGCAGTAGATATTAATGATAAGTATTAAACCTCAACATTCTAAAGTTTGTTTTTGCTAAATAAATTTCTTTAATGATGCAGAAAAAGCCTTCCTGGATGTTCCTGGGTATCTACTTTTACAAAATTCTTTGCATCTCCAATTTCTTTTGGAGAAAAAGGAATCTTGTTTAGAAGGAATGTGAAATCCTATGGTAGTGTTTTCAGCCTGTGGTGATGTCAAAGCCAACACAAATTCAGAGACATATCCTGACATTTTGCGGACATTTTATGTTAATTCATAGCCAGATGTATTGGAACTATGGGAATGCATCCTAAATCAGATGGCCCAAGATTCATTTTGATAATAAGTTTTTTATTCTTAAAAATCTTGACTGAAAAAAAGATGACTTTCTGCTTTATCTTCTAGCATTCAAATGGCAATAGTAGACGTAAACAATACCAGAATGTAATAACAATGGTAATGTTCAATTGCAATACCACATATTTACAAAACAAGAACCATACATCCAAAATCTTTTTTTGCATAGTAAAAAAAAAAAACCTTTTTGTTAAGTTTTTCAAATCATTGTGGAGGGATTTTGCCACCTTTATCCTTAAGAGCTGTGCCTAAATGAATGAACTAAAGCAATATTGTAAAGTTCTTGGTTTGAGGTCTGGACTGAACCAATAGCAACATCCTCATTCTTTGTTTTCTGCCATTCTGTTGTGGATTTGCTGGTGTGCTTGGTGCCATTATCCCAATTTTGGTTTAGATTTAGCTGACACAGAAAAGACCTCGCATTTGACTGTAGAAGTCTTTGCTATACAAAGCAATTCACAGGTGGCTTAATAACTGCAAGGTGTCCAGGTATCATGGATGCAAAACAAGCCCAAACTGTCATCTGTCCACAACTGTGTTTAACAGCTTGGAACTTTGCTAACCTTAACTGTGCTGAAAGTCATTTTTTTCCTTGAAACCCTCCCAAACAAGTCAAATTTGTTTAGTTTTTTTTCTATTTGTATTGGTATGAACTTTAACAAAACAAGAACTAGCAAGAAAAGGGGATTTTTTTAGGCAGATATACTCAAACAATATAATTGTAAAAGCATTTTAAACTTTGTATTCAATTTTTTATAAGACAATAAAAACATACCATTACATTTCCATTAATTTTTTTTGTCTCACTTCTCATTCAACGCGTTTCACAAGAGATATCTGCTTCCTCCGAAATTTAAATAACACCTAAACAATTTTTTACATAATCATAGTAAAGAAACTATTTAATCAATAAATATAAATAAAAATATATACACAGTTACTAACAATGTTGTAGATGGACATCCAATTTGCCTGTGGACAACCTCCTCAACAACTTTGGGATCAGTTACCAATACAGGATAGCAGAGGCGGATGTATACATCACCCCAGAGCAATAAAAAAACACTATACACAAAGAAATAAAAGAGCTTGTTTTCTACTAGTGATTTAACCAGCAGTACCTACTGACAGTGACATGTGATGCACATTAAACCAAACAAACCAATAAACAAAATCATTAACCCTAACAATCTCTGTCTAATATTTAGGGGGGCCTATGCACTTGATACGTCTTACTTTTTTGTGTTTTTTGTGTGTTTAGGGGTTGTTACTATTTAGATTGGGGATGTAATGGGTAAAATGCTTTTTTATGTAACAAAAGCTGAATTAATCACTTTGACTTCTGGTATTATGCACAAATTACAATTACTTACTAGATGCTTAATTTACGACAAATTTCTTTTCCAAAGCAGCCAGGCACAATGCTTAACTGAACAGTCAGATATTGGGCTACACTGTTCCTGAGAAAAAAGTCTTAACAACCCATTGTCCAGGTCATAACAAAAACAGAACTTGACAGAACTTACACTGGTGCGGTATGTGGACAAGATCTAAAGAACAGTTAAAGTAAATTAATTCATGTTTGAGCCAACTGGGTTGGCTACAGTTAAATATGGTTGTATTGCCATGTCAGTTCTCCTTCTGGTAACAAGAAAATTGACTAAAAATTTGTCTCACATAGAGACAGTCTGAATATTTCCCCAGATAACAGGGAAAGTCACATTTTGGAGATATTAGTCAGATAATATCAATACCAAATTAGTTGAACAGCACACCTTCACCACCCTCAGCATCCTAGCATCATCCTAGTATCATGGATGAACAGATGATTATAAAACACATATGATTTTAAACTCATTAGAATGTGCATTGTTCAGACTAATATTTCTAATATTTTCTAATATTTAAAGATCTGAAAACTCTGATGTTAGCAAACTTTTGTCCACCATCAATGACCAAGAACTTGTAGCAGGAGTAAACAATGGTTATGAGGTTAAAAGAAAAGTATTTCATTTAGTTAGGAAAACAACATGCCATTGTGTGTGTGGGGTGGGGGGCTCAAGAGCTGAGTAGTTGGAGAAATTAGCAGTGTTCATGAAGCCTTTATAAATTTCCTACCACATCATCGTAAATTTTTATTTCCTTAAAACAACTGGGACTTTAACAGCTTATCATAAACTTAATCGTAAAAAGATCTTTATACAATTCTTTAATATATATATATACCAAAACAGGAAAAAAACTAAACTAAACTAAAAAAAACTAAAAACTAAAAACAGGAAAAAAACTAAAAAAAAACTAAAACCATTTAAAAGTACAGCAATTGGTCATGAATGCATCATTGGACTCAATGCTCAACCCTCAATTCAAAGTCCAATGATGAATTTATGACCACTAATTATCACTGTAATTTTAAATGGTTTTAATCTCTCATATCATTAGTGATATGAGAGTCTCACAATATGCTATAAAGGATTAGTTGGGCAGACCCTAGAGAAACTGTGCTTAGGGGAATCCCAGAAAAAGTAATACTTTTTAAATACATAAAGTTGAAGGAACTTCCCAAGTTCTGGTAAATTGAAGAAATCCCCCACATTCAAATCATGATTATAAGGTGACATTTGAAAGAAATTAGTCAGAGGAACAATGGGTTGAATATATTTAAATAACCATACAAAGCGTCTATTTCATCCAAGTGTCTATTTCATTTCATCAGGTAGGGCAGTTCTAAGATGTCATTCCTGTGGTGCCACATTCCACAAAGGCCACATGTTTTTCAAGTAGAAATGATCAATAGTGGTGAAGCAATAGTGCTTCTGATTCATATATACATATTTTACGGGCCTGCTTCAACTCTATCAATTTCAGAACATCTGTTAGTTAAACTCATGAAAATATAAGTGAGAGTATAAGTGAGGGCTTAACTAACATCTGTTAGTTAAGCTCATGAACATATAAGTTCCTTTAGATGTGGCATACTTGATATTAGAGTGAGATTGAGATGAGCATAAAAACCAATAGGAACTTTATCCTGGTTCACAAATAATTTCTCCATCAGTGATCCTTGAACATGATCCACGTTCATGTTCAAAAATCTGCCTAGCATCTCTGCTTCCATTAGGGTATACAGATGGTGGGCCACAAATTTCAGTGTACTTGGACAATACTGAGGAAGTGGAAGTCTCATTTTGCTCCCTGATCTCTCCCGGCCCCTACAGTTTCTAGTAGTAAAGGAGGAGGATCAGGGTGTAGTACCGTTTGTATTACCGTGGTGTGCTTCTCACTGCCACTGAGCATTGAACTGGTACCGTACAGTCTTTGGCAATGTGATTAGTGGATCTGCAGTACTTGAAACACATGCCATTTTGTATAAGAGAAGATAACCACTGTTCAATATGTTTTTTCCTTAAACCCTCTACACTTTGTCAAAGGATATGGCCTTCATGTCTGGCCACTGGTGACAAGCGAGAAGCTGGGATCATTTCTCATCTTTGCTTGCTGATGGACAAACCTAGAAAACACAAAGAAAGAAATATTGTCCTTATTGCTCAGCTTAGGAAAAGTGTCAAGTCTTTTTACCAGCATTTTGGATTACTTCTGGTGATCCATATTTTTTTTTAGCTTTTGCCAGGTCATGTCTAGTCTAGCTGCAGGATTCAGTATGTGTATTCTGCGCATCCTTTTTGCATGCTCTGCTGACTCAGCACCAAGTCATTTTATCATTAAGTCTAGTGTCTGTTGCTGACAGATCTAAGTCTCTGATAACATTCGAGAAAGAGGACTTCCATGCCATGAAATTTTCAGAGCAATCATCGAACATCAGGAAGCCTGATGTGACCTTTTCCCTGTGAATGAGGTACTTTGTGATGTCATGTAAAGGTTGATGTTCACGCATGAAATGTTTAGGTTGTGAAGGTAAGAATCCTTCATTTCTGTTTTTATGGGTTTGATCTTTAGCAGATCTTTGACTGATAGCATCATAATTCTGGTTAGTTTGGTCTGGATTCAGCTTGTTCAGTTTTAGGAGATCTTTGTCCTGTGTACGCATCAGTAAGTTTCTGGATATATTCACTTGTGCGTTCTACCGAGGAAAGAGGTTTCTCTGGGACTTCTGGTTCTACAGGGACATTCCCACATTCTGATAGATCTGCCCCGATGAAGACTTCTGCCTCTTCTGCTACAGAATATGCAGCTTTGCTTCTCCTGCTTTTTCTTGTATCATAATTGCTTCCTTTTCAGCAAATGCTAGCTAAGCGTGGGCCGCTGCTGCTTTGGTGCGTGCCTTGATCGATTGGGAACTTGCTTGGAAACATGGGACTGGGCATCATCGCTTTGTAGGATAGAGCTATTCTCCCTGCCTTGCTGTGTCATGGGCAGCTCATCCTCAGATTTATACATTTTCCCAGATCTGAGACTTATATCTGATGTGTAGTGTAGTCTTGTATCCAAGCCTGCTATGTTGTTGTGTTTTCACTGTTCTGCCCTCACGGCACTGTGCGGTGTGTGTGCGGCTAGACAGTCAGCTAAACAATTTTCAGAATCTTCCATAAATGGAAGAAAATGCTTTCTTGTGTATTTACTGTGTTGTGTATTTACTTTCCAACTTTATATAACTTTCATGTTATAATTTTTATATTTATGAAACTGCAATACAATACAAATAACAGAGAATCAGTACATATACATAATAAACAATGACAAACCCATTAACATGTGATAAACAGTGACTGAGGACTTACGGTTAACTTTGGTCCCAAGCCTGATGTAAGACAGCCACTTCTAACACACAGTAGATTAAGGAAATCTAAGATGGAGGTTGTCTCAAAAGACTTCAAATGTTACTTCCTGGTTACCTAACCCCCTAGAGACTTTAATATACATGCTATAATAGAAATGACCAGTAAATGGCGACAGTAAAATACAATACAATATTGATTAGATTGGGAACAAATACGTGTCGTCAACCTCTAATAATAAGTTGATCTAACCCACTCAATTTGGTTAATGTGCCTAAGCCCTTAATGTCCAAGTAGGGACAATTCAGAAAAGGACATTTCTGAATTGGCAGTTTATTAACTATTTTAAAGTCTCCATTTATATTTATACTATATTTTGGATGATTACTTATTTACAGACCTCCATTGATAATAATTGTGAAATTCTTTCTAGAAGGAATATTTTCTTCAACAACCTTGTAAGTAACAAGAGATGATGACATTTTACTTATTTACCAAAATTCCAGTCACATTATAATTAGGTTATCCACCTTGTCATTGTTAGAATGAATCTTCCAATGATACATGAGTCAGTGAGCCCCCAACAATTATCGCTGCCTGAACCCATAAAAGTAAGCATGATAAAGCAAAGCTTTATTATCCTTCTTTGGTAATGGGTATATTTTTGTCTCACATCTAACTTTTCTCTTGTAGAGCACCTCAATTTTTTTTATTTGGTCTGTATCCGACTATTGATATACATATATTGCCTTTATTCTTGATTGGGCATACTATCAACACTGTAATGTAAGTACAATTTTCTTTACTATTATAGCGCCTTTTAAAAGCTACAAAAGTTGCTGTATGGACATATGCATATATCATGCCTTATATTTCTTGAACATATATATTCTTTATGCTTACCTTGTAAACAACTATACTTACACTATCTATTATTTTAGGGTCTCTATTATCCCCTGAAGAAGCCCACATGGGATAAATGCGTTGGGAAGAGACCCAACTTCTCTGTCTCTTTGATTCCTCATATACGTTTGTAAAAACTTTGTTAAAAGATACAGTGTATTTACTTCTGTTACTCCCATTTTTTATGGTTTTTATAATTCTTGTATATTAATTAAAAGTAATTTTTTAATTTTATACAATACCTAAAAGTTTTTTTGTGCTGCAAGTGGCCTACTGTTCTGTCCTTCCATTTTTACAATACAATATTAATAAATGACCATATGTATACATGGGCAGAACACTCCCTGTCTGGCAAATTACCATTTTGTCACTAGATAGGGACCCATCAACTATATATGTGAAATGGATCAACTTACAATTTTGAACAATCCTTAGGAGATAGGGAGGTGGGATTAAACAAATGATTAGCACGGTGTATGTAAGAGGATCAGAAACATATGAGAAGTTATAGGTAGATTATGAAAAGGGAATAAAAGAAACTGTGATGCTGGCTTTAAAAATTAAGAAATTAAAATAAATGCGTGGAGCCTTGATAATATGTCAAATTAGATTAAGGAAGATGGTGTTGACTGTAGAGAAAAGAGGGCAAAGGTTTTTTTTTTTTTTTTGCATGAAGAGGTATAAAATTAAATTTGTTAAATGACAATGGACAAAGATGAGAATAGAGGGGGTTTGACAGCTACAACAGTTTATTTAAACTTAGTGCTTTACATTGTACTTAAGGCTAGATAAATTATAGGCTAGGGGATTTCTCTCCCAGCTGCCCAAATTCTGCTTAACTGAAAAGCAAGAAAAATCTTCTCCCTGCCACCTGCCTAAAACTTTACTTTGCAGTATACTAATCAAATGTAATAACACAATTTACCTCTGGTCATCTCCAACACTTCTAATCCTCATGACACCCTACTACTGGATACATCAATACTCCTTACATTCTTGATATTTAGCTGATTGTTTGACAATATACTCATATGAACATATATATACGTTTTTTTTTTTTCTTTGATTAGAACATTTACCCCCTACGCTCCTGAAGAAGCAGACTTGTCTATGAAATGAACAAAGTGGTAGTTTGCCTTAACCAGAAACTCCATTTTAGAGCAATTAAACCAATTCGGAGGGTATAAGCTGTTATAACACATACAATGTACAAAAGACAATCTTTTAAAGAGTAATTGTATTTTAAAATTTATTCTAAATTTATTAATATTCAAGTTCTTTTTATGAATATATTGTTGTTTGCTTGTTACATAGGCCAGTACAAAAATCCCAAAGAATACAAATTTTAAAAAATTTTAGTTATGTTTTTGTAATAATCTGAATTTTTATTTTATGAATCAATATACATTCAGACAGAAATGAACCGCCCAGGAAATTAATAAGCCATCGTAACCTTTTTGAAAATATTTCTTATTTTATATGATATCTCTACATTATAGGATTCTGTGTGCTGTGCTGTCCAATAAATGCCACCCAGGAAATTACATATTTTATACAGTGACAAAAAAACGTATCAGTATAAGTCCATATACTTCAATTTTTAAATGTATTAAATGTTTTACTTTTTAGATATTTTTCATATTTCATTTACATCTATTTTCTATTACTTATTAGTTAAAAGCTTTCTTTTTCTTTACACTAAAATAACCTTGCCCTGCTAATATAATGTTTTTCATGTTATTTGTAAGGATTCAATTTAGTGTGCTTTGTTGTCACTTTTTCTTCACTGTCTAAACGTGTGATATAAATTAAGGTGGTATGTCTCAGTGCCTGTTGTTTTGAATCTATTTGCAAAAGGTAATACAGTTATGTTCCAGATTAATAAAATTCTTCCCTAAAACATAATTGCAATGTTTTCTAGTAATACAGTTAAGACAATAACAAATTAGAAGTTTATTAAAATAATGATCATGCAAGATATAGAAAGACAGAACTTATGTTAAAATCAGTAATATTTATAACAACAAATTGGTATCCTATAATATCAAAAATGCTGCGTATTGGGATATACATCAATATACCTGTTTATATGGAATTAAAATAAATATACCTGGATTACAGTAATTAGTACAAAAGACTCAATGGATAAGGGGGTCAGAGGTAATAGTAGATATGATAAAGGAGATAAGTCAAAGTAAGCAAACAAAAACATTTTCCAAGGTAACATTTTCTCTTTTCTGTAATCCAAAATTCTGCTTTCTTTTTGAGCCTGATTTATTCAATCTCTTTAAGGCTGGAGAGGATACACTTTCGTCAGTGAAGGTGGGGGACTCAAACCTGAAAACCTGAAATGAATTTCTTCAAAGTCATTTGCTATTTGCTATCAAATATTTTGAATCCTGGACCAGATCCATTCCAGGTTTGCTGGATCACCCAGCTTCACTGATGAAAGTGTATCCTCTCCATTCTTGGAGAGATTTAATAAACCAGGCCCTATGAATCAAGCACAGGGGTCAGAATTTGCTAGAGGCAGCCTTTTCCAGAAGTGTACAGTCTAAGGAACAATCAGTATTCACCAGAGCAACAATCTCAAATTCATTCTAAGGTTAAGGATTAAAAGCAGATTAAATGAGGAACAAGGAAATTGCTGGAAATCAGGAAAGCAGCAAATGTAGAAAGAAACACAAGGAAGAATTTATGTCAAAGGAAGCATAATGGGTTACAGGAGGCACAAAGGGTTATGGGAGCATTGAGAACACAGATAGTCACAAGGACCGAAGCAAAGGGACAAAATCAAAATGGCATGTTGCTTTGACTCTAAGTAGTGCACTCCAACACCTTAAATGGCTGGTCCAGATAGGAGCTGTCTCTTGATTGCAATGCTGGTGCTCCAGGCGAAAAAAAGAAATCTCTCTTTGTACAGTGTTGGTTTTTCATTATGAAATTTATTCAAGTATAAAAACTCTGCCCTCTTTCTCTGTAAAAGGACCATGGAATGTATCTAGTTCATGGCAAATTAAGTTTTACTTTTTTACGATGTGGAGGATGTGTTCCATCAGAAAAAATGGAGCTCTTTATAACCTAAAGAATGGCAGAGCCATGAGGTTCTACTAGGTGCCATGAGGTATTACAGGATGGGTGTTGCTGCTCCAAAGTTGCCTATTCTCATCCAAAAGAATGCCCAGATTTCACAAGGATTAGGCGGGATAAACTAAGCTTTCCTTAAGTATGTGTGTTCCCATTTTCTCTATATGCTTATGCTAGTACCATTCACTACCTTAAAGTATATTTAATGCCAAATCTCCTAGAGGGGATGTCACCTCTAAGGCATCTATGGCCTTATTGAAATTCCTCCTCCATTTCTGTTTTGGCGACATCTATAAAATGTTTAATGTCCTTTCTGTCTTGACAATATTTTGAGAACAAATCAAAAAATATTAACAAAATGTAACTTTTTTTGACATAGAACTTTAAACTGTTAACCAATTGCTATGCATTGTTTGCTAGACTAGAACATGTCAAGAAACCCGAAAGTCAAACATAAATAAACTATTATAGCTCGAGCAGTGAGCTGATACATCATTTGCTGCTTTTTATTTATTTATTTTTTTTAACTAAATACCTGTAGACATTGATTGCTTTTTCCATCAAGAGATTTAGGGGTTATCCTGGAATGATAAATATCCCTGGTGGGCTGCAATTTTTAATACTAAAGCTAACACATCAACGTTTCTAAAACTAATGATGTCTCTAGATACAGCAGATTGGTTTGATTGACTTACTTAACCTTTCATGTGTGCATTCATAAAAAAAGTTTCACATTATATTAAACTTTTGGTGATAGTAATAAAACAGCATACTTCTTATACTGCTTAAAATGTGTGTATAAATGTATATATGCAGCAGTGTTGATTTGGAATATTATCTCCATAAATATGGATGTTATATCCTCTATCAATGCATATAGATATTCAATAAAAGAAGGTTCATGCACAAATGATAGCTAGTCACTCAAACAGTTTTATTAGGAGAACAAGGTGAAACATAAAATACACAGTAATATTGGTTGATATTGAAATATAGGAACTCCAATCAATAATATACAGTACATGAAAAATAAGGCTATTAGTAGGTAACCCCTGTAATAATCTAATAATGCTTAGTACACAATACAGTAATTACAAAATGGCAAAGTAGTGCAATAATACTATAGATACCCATAGGATTACAATCGGGGAATATCTTATAGCTACCTGCTAAGAGGTTAATGGGTACCTCAGGAGCCCACTTCCTTCAGAAGAGGACTCCATACCAGCTTACCTAAGGAGAGCAAGCAAGAGAGCAAGCCTGAGCAAGAGCAAGCAAGCAAAAGAACTCCATTCTCTCAGTTCCCATTTTTATATAGTTTATTCCCATTAGGTATCCTTGAGGCTCTTGGATTGGTTGCTGGATGTGATCTGTAAGTTGACTTTTGGTTGATGCACCCCCCCCCCCCTAGACTGGGATTGGTTACTGTAACTTCAGGAATTTACTAGGCCTCCTAACTAAATTGATATGGGAAGTTGGAGGTAAACCGGGGCGGGGTGATCTAATTTTAGGTGTCACCAAAAGGTCTGGAAACCCTAGGTAGCCCGAAAAAGAGAAACAGATCACTAACATCCCTACACATATACATTATATATATATATATATATATATATATATATATATATATATGTCCACATATATCTCTAAATATCTATAAACAATCTTGAGGTGCACCAGCAGTAAATCACACACAGGAGATTAACACTGTCTGAACAGGTTAATCCTGCACTCAGTAAGGCAGCAAACAAACAGTTTCAAAGCAGAAAGGTTTTATACAGACATTTCATATTATATTGTAAACAAAATATTTCCTTGTATAAGGCTATGTACACATGTGCAATGGTTCTCCTTCGATAATCAGCTCAAGGCTGATATCTTGTTCTAGCTCAAGTCTGAGAATCTTGCATGTGTACAGGGCTCGTCGTCCTTTGTCTGAACAACCATCCTGGCGGATCCACAGCGCTGGACGACAAACTATCATAATGGAAGTGAAGGGGGAGAGAGCGCAGTGGGATACCACTCTGTTTTTCTTCCCCCTCCATAGAGCAGAACAATGTCAGCATTCGTTCATGCATTGTGCAGTCACTGTAAAAGATTGTGAAAGATCCTTTCCAACGAGAACTATTGCATGTGTGTGTTTGCAAAGAACTGACCAAAAAGGCAACACTTGTACCTTTTCTAATGTTCTGTCAGGACTCAGCCTCTTCACATGTTCCCACAGCAGAGAAAGCAGGAATGAGAGCCAAGAACATTGGGCAGCTCTGGTATATAAAAACCTCTGAACAACTATGAGCTAATAATGAAATCTGGCTACCAGGTAAGATGCAATGATTCGGGGCTTATTCCCACACAAAGCTCTAGAAGCCTGTACAGAACAAAAATAAAAAACAAAAAATATAAGGTAACTAGAAAAATATAATAGACGCTTCCATGGTTGAGCAAGGACAAAAATATTTAGTTTGTTTTTTTACCTTTTATTACTTTAGTTACTGTGTCTGTTTATGTCGAGTGCTATTTATTGATTAATCAATTATTAGTATTATAAATGCATTTTGGTCTAGAGCAGAGTTGTGATTTCTTCTGAAAAAAAAATCACTTTCTTATTGCAAACACATCAGAACAAAACAAACTGTAATAGGCTCCTTTTTGGGTCATCAGTGGTCATTTTGGTCATCAGTGTTAAACAGACTTTCCTGCATCCTCCCGGCATCTAGGTTCACTTACATCCCAGGGTGTGAGCGGTGGAGGCGAAAGACTAGGGAATACAGATGCTGGCTGGGTATGCGACGGGTGAGCCGGCGGAGTGCTTGCATCAGGAGGGGGGGGGGGCGGAAAATGTAAAATTAGAAGTATTTTTACATGTCAAATGTACCAATTTGACACGTACAAATGCTCAAAAATCATACTGCCAGGGAGGTTAAATGAGAATACAAAGGACTCAGATGCCCAAGATTCACCTATGTGTCATCAAATAATATTTTACCAGATGGGGTCTCCAATATCATCTTTTGTCTTACCATGAAAACAGATGTGGGTATTCTTTGTGATCTGTAATCTAATATGAAGTTTGGTACATACCTCTTCATAGCATTAGGAAACAAACAAAAAAACATAACAGATATGGTTACAGAGACAATAACTTGAGAATGATTTTTGATTTTTTACCAGCCAAACTTCATCCTTCTGAGAAGGTACATAGCACTGGAGGGGGGAATAAGATCTGTGGATGAAGGTATGTAGAAAGAAGAGGCGTGGCGGGGGGGGGTTCCTTTAAACATGTACCTGTATTTGGTATAATAGCTTTTTGAGCAAGGATGAATCACAGTTTTGTCTCCCAAAGTGGCATGTCAAAAAAGTACTTGACACCTTTGTATTAAGATGTGAACTACACATCATCCAAATTATTTTGTGTCATATCAGAAATACAGTTACCACTCTAAAGCTTTTTAGTAGATTATGTGATAATTTTGCCACTATTAAATTGGCATATAATGTAGATATTCATTGTTGAAAGTCATGGAACCACTGCACAGTAATAAGAGTATAAGTAGAAATAGGTATATTGTATGTCCTAAATTTCCCATTCTGCTTGTGTTTTGCATGCCGATATCTATTAACTGCAAACTGTGATGCTCTAAATTATCCAAAGTAAAAAAAAAACAACTTCACTGGGGTTAAAGAAAGCTAAATATGCTTTGATTAGGTTGTTCTCACAGCATGAGACAGTTAGCGTGGACTTCTTCAAAAGTTTTTCCTGAGGTAATATCCGTAAAAAAAAATCTCACTTAATAACCTCTGGAGAAAGCTATTATCCTGTCAATTAATATGTATTTCTTTATCCCAATATCATAATTTTGATTTTCTAAGCAGTTTAAAAAACTCAAAATATCCATACCTTGCATTACAGAGTAATAGGAGGGATCTAAACAGAATGGTAATTATTATACAGTAGAGAGGTTATCCTGAAACCCACTGAGATTTAAATGGCATTATTTGTAACCATAAATATATTTGAAATATAAACAAAATTAAAGATATGCAGTTTTTAATTTAAAAAGATTTTTATTATGAAGTAACAATAAACAGTTTTTTATGAAACTATTTTACAATCCAAAGAATATACAACATGGTACAAACACAATGAACAAGCACATCTTGCGTCACATAACTATTTTCCATGTTAGTTAAAGAAAGCTAAATATGCTTTGATTAGGTTGTTCTCACAGCATGAGACAGTTAGCGTGGACTTCTTCAAAAGTTTTTCCTGAGGTAATATCCATAAAAAAAATCTCACTTAAAAACCTCTGGAGAAAGCTATTATCCTGTCAATTAATATGTATTTCTTTATCCCAATATCATAATTTTGATTTTCTAAGCAGTTTAAAACACTCAAAACATCCATACCTTGCATTACAGAGTAATAGGAGGGATCTAAACAGAATGCTAATTATTATACAGTAGAGAGGTTATCCTAAAAACCCACTGAGATTTAAATGGCATTATTTTTAACCATAATTATATTTGAAATATAAACAAAATTAAAGATATGCAGTTTTTAATTTAAAAAGATTTTTATTATGAAGTAACAATAAACAGTATTTTATGAAACTATTTTACAATCCAAAGAATATACAACATGGTACAAACACAATGAACAAGCACATCTTGCGTCACATAACTATTTTCCATGTTAATTAAACCGGGTATGTTATGGCAATACACAAAGCCACTGTCAGTTCTAAAGTACCACAGAAATGCAATTTCTCTGGTTCGAAAGTACGATACCTTTGTTCCTTTTTCAAGTAAGATTTTTTCTCGCAGGCTTGATTCTAGGAGTTCTGAAGCCTTTTTTGATAATCCCAAATAATATGCCAAATCACTTAATTCATGCTGATCAAATCCCTTACGAACAGAGTCCTCTTCAATTTCAAAGTCTTCATCATTGTTGACAGCTAGTTCATCACCATAATCATGTTCTTCAAGAGAGGGTAGTGTAACGAAAACCGGCACTGGGATTTCATCTGAATGAGCCACTGGGCGAATAGCCAATGGTAGACTAGGATACTCTATATTACATTTATTTTTCTTGTTATGTCCTGAATTTTTCACTATACAAAAGTAACAGTGACTGAAATGATCTCCTGGATCCTGCCAAACTTTAGAGACAGACATGATCTGAAAGAAAGGAATTACATGTGTAGAAAAATAAATGTTGCCTATTCACTACTTAGAGCAACACACAACCTCTGACCACACTGTCTTGCGTGTAAATGAATAGCCTATAAAAATCCACGCTACAGTAGTCGCATTGATAAAAGGGGTAGAGAAAAAAACTGACGTGATAGAAGAAAACTAACTGCACTTTTAGAATCAGTTTAGCAGATATCAATAATCTTTTTGGCTATATGTAAGGGCGGCAGCCTTCCCCTCTGACCAGCAATTTGTGGAGGCATTCTTCCTACTTACTACTAATATACTGTGAGCTGTGAATATAGTAAATATAGCAGAGTTTCCCTAAAGACCTGAAAGATATTTCTTTTAAATAAATGTATTTTTATTGATTTATTTATTGGTTTTATTTTTTCAATTAACAAAGAGATAACAGTAAACAGTACAGATAGCAACAAGGAAAAAGTACTTAATGAAATACAAGGCAGTATGAATATGTCGTAACCTGTATAACACGACTATTACAGAATATAAGCACTCGTTTAAAAAAAAGGAAACACAGTAATTGTTATTTGAAGCATCCTTAGCATTCAGATAATAAATACTGAAATCCTTGCAGTATAGGCTGGTAGTTACATAAAGGTATATAAAACAGGACGAGGATAAAACGAGGACAAGTACACCGCAAAAAGATGGATGAACTCGAAGGAGACAAAGTAAGGGACATGGGAGAAAGGGAAGGGGATAGGTCCTATGAACAGTAATAACATTGTCCAAGGGGTGTGACGGATTATAATCATGTAGAGTGTGTCTGGGTGGGTCAACATGTACAGATAGATCCATAAATATTTAGAGAGACAACTTTTTTCTAATTTTGGTTCTGTATTTATTAATTAATTAATCAATTAATCAATTAATTTTAAATGAAACAATTCAGATGCAGTTGAACTGCAGACAAAATATTGCATAAAAATGTGAGGAACTAAAGCCTTTATTTAACATATAAGGGTATGAGGAACTTATAGGTATTTTCTTTTTATATAGTGCATAATTAACTTTTTTGAGCTTGCTGCCAGATGATCTTCTAGAGCTCCTCCGGAAGCCCCCTCTCCAGAACCCTTTACTTTTTATTTTCATACAATCATGCTTTGTAATAAGATGAAGTGGTTACAACTGCAAAATCTGATAAATATCAAACCCTTCTGCCCTGGTCCATCTAAGCATAATTAAACCGGGTATGTTATGGCAATACACAAAGCCACTGTCAGTTCTAAAGTACCACAGAAATGCAATTTCTCTGGTTCGAAAGTACGATACCTTCATTCCTTTTTCAAGTAAGATTTTTTTTCTCACAGGCTTGATTCTAGGAGTTCTGAAGCCGTTTTTGATAATCCCAAATAATATGCCAAATCACTCAATTCATGCTGATCAAATCCCTTACGAACAGAGTCCTCTTCAATTTCAAATTCTTCATCATTGTTGACAGCTAGTTCATCACCATAATCATGTTCAAGAGAGGGTAGTGTAACAAAAACCGGCACTGGGATTTCATCTGAATGAGCCACTGGGGGTATAGCCAATGGTAGACTAGGATACTCTATATTACATTTATTTTTCTCGTTATATCCTGAATTTTTCACTATACAAAAGTAACAGTGACTGAAACGATCTCCTGGATCCTGCAAAACTATAGAGACAGACATGATCTGAAAGAAAGGAATTACATGTGTAGAAAAATAAATTTTGCCTATTCACTACTTAGAGCAACATACAACCTCTGACCACACTGTCTTGCGTGTAAATGAATAGCCTATACAAATCCACGCTACAGTAATCGCATTGATAAAAGCGGTAGAGAAAAAAAACTGACGTGATAGAAGAAAACTAACTGCACTTTTAGAATCAGCATACCTATTTTAATGTAAATAAGCTTATAAATTAAAGTCAACAAACAAACAAATTTGTTCAAAATTGGTCCTCAGTTTAATACTTCTTTTTTGTCTGCCTATGCAAAGAAATGAAAAACATATGTACCCTGTTTTCATGTTTAAGCACCTGTTTGTTAAAAATTCTTTGCACTGTCTAATGTACATAGATTATTAACATGTATTAGGGATACTCTAAATCAGTGTTTCTCAACAAAGTTTCCATGTAACCCTAGGGTTTCTCTAGCTAGATGGTGGCTAAATGTTCCTTAAGCAATGAACAGTTTGTACCTCTCAGGTCAGTTTAGCAGATACCAATAATCTTTTTGGCTATATGTAAGGGTGGCAGCCTTCCCCTCTGACCAGCAATTTGTGGAGGCATTCTTCCTACTGATTACTAATATACTGTGAGCTGTGAATATAGTAATTATAGCAGAGATTCCCTAAAGACCTGAAAGTTATTTCTTTTAAATAAATGTATTTTTATTGAGGTTTTATTTTTTCAATTAACAAAGAGATAACAGTAAACAGTACAGATAGCAACAAGGAAAAAGTACTTAATGAAATACAAGACAGTATGCATATGTCGTAACCTGTATAACACGACTATTACAGAATATAAGCACTCGTTTACAAAAAAGGAAACACAGTAATTGTTATTTGAAGCATTCTTAGCATTCAGATAATAAATACTGAAATCCTTGCAGTATAGGCTGGTAGTTACATAAAGGTATATAAGATGGATGAACTTGAAGGAGACAAAGTAAGGGACATGGGAGAAAGGGAAGGGGATAGGTCCTATGAACAGTCGGACAGTGATCTCATGGTTCACTTCCATAACATTGTCCATGGGGGGTACTGATTATAATCATTTAGGGTGTGTCTGGGTGGGTCAAAATGTACAGATAGATCCATAAATATTTGGACAGAGACAACTTTTTTCTAATTTTGGTTCTGTACATTACTACAATTAATTTTAAATAAAACAATTCAGATGCAGTTGAACTGCAGACTTTCAGCTTTATTTCAGTGGGTTGAACAAAAATATTGCATAAAAATGTGAGGAACTAAAGCCTTTTTTTAACATATAAGGGTATAAGGAACTTATAGGTATTTTCTTTTTATATAGTGCATAATTACCTTTTTTGAGCTTGCTGCCAGATGATCTTCTAGAGCTCCTCCGGAAGCTCCCTCTCCAGAACCCTTTACTTTTTTTTTCATACAATCATGCTTTGTAATAAGATGAAGTGGTTACAACTGCAAAATCTGATAAATATCAAACCCTTCTGCCCTGGTCCATCTAAGCATATTCTCTCAAATGAAGTGGGAGACGAGAACACCAGATCTTTCGTTAGGGCCTGGGCATAATGCCCAATCTGTCAGTAGCTATAGAATGAGACCCTAATATCCCCAAATTTCTGTTAGAGGTCCTGAAAGGACAATAATCATCAGGTGCAAGAACTGACATTTTGCCAATATTAAAAAAGTAGGGGATTATGCCATGGGAGGGCCAAATTAAGTGTGGGGCTATCAGAGATTTCTTGGTTGTAAAGAAAAGATGTGAGTATTGAGGCACTGGACATAAAGTGAAATTTATTTTTACAGTGTAACCAGATATGCCTAGTGAATTGTATTGGGGCCAACATAGTGTATTCAGGGATCCTGCTGGAGGAACTCCACAGTAGGGAGTTGGGGTGGTATGGGGCCATCCATAGCTTTTCCAACTTCGCTTAATGACTACAAAACTGCAGGGTTGACCAGGACATCAGGGGCCTAAGGTGGGAGGCGTAATAGTATTTAGAGAAATCTGGGACCACCAGTCCCCGTGCTATCCAATAAACATAGCACACTCTTGGGCAGTTTATGTTTTTTGTAGCCACATATGAAATCCAACACCTTGCAGTCCCTTAAACATTTTATGGGGAAGAACTACCAGGAGAGTAGAGAATAAATAAAGAAATTTAGGAAGAACCGACATCTTGATTAGGGCTATGCGCCCAAAAAAAGATATTGGGAGAGATTTTCATTTCGCTATAGAAGTCTCGTGATTTCTCTGAGGAACAGTATATAGTTGCATTTATACAGGGTTTGATAGGTCGGGGTCAGATGAATCTCCAAATTTTTAAGTTATGTTTGCGAATATACAGATACTGGGACTGCAAGTGATGGGTTAAATTGTCGGGTAGATTAACTGTAGGGGCCCCTGTTTTGGCTGAGTGGGATGAGAATTTTATATTCAGAGAGGGTTCTATACTCTTCCATCACCTTATGGGTCACTTGAGGATTGGTGATTGGAAATTAGGAGAGTATCGTCCACATACAGTGCAATTGCAAACTGCTTAGTTTTAATAGGAACCACTGCGAGTGGTTCTATACACAACGCAAACAACAGCAGAGAAAGGGGACAGCCCTGACTCATGCCATATTGGATCGGGGGAGGGGTGTTGGAGTGAGTGAGTTTAACTTCTGACATGGGGCTAGAGTGGGGCTTCTGGCTAGAGTGGAGCTTCTGTCATGGGGCTGGAGTATAAGGTGTGTATTGCTTTTAAGAAGGGGGCCTTTGTAGAATGTAGATTATCTTGGATGGACCTTGGTCATTTATTTGTGAAGAGATTGTGTTGCTAAAGCTGTATGCTTTGCTGGAATGTACTTTTAAATCCATAGTGATACAAGCAAACAAATAAAAAAGTCTATTCTAGTGATATGTCTAAGCCACATCTAATGAAGCCAAGGCTCAATTCACATCCTTTCAGAATTTAGCTGCACAATCCACTGAACTCTCCAATTTTTTTAAAAAAATTTAAAGCATTAGACTTTTACAGAATGAAGCCAGTGTAATCACTATGTATAGTTAAGGATTTACCTAAAACTGTCTACGAGTTACAGTTTAAGTGACTATTTTTTTCCCTATATTGAATAACATTATTGGCTGATAGGTGCTGCATTTATTCAAGTCCTTGTCAGGCTTTATCCATAGGATTATTAGATCCACTTTAAAATGTTAGTATTCCTATAATTCTTGTTATAAATGCTATATTTCTTATTATTCAAGGTATTTAAAGGAACAGGTCAGAGCAGGTACAAGTAAGCATTTATGTTTATCCAGTCCGGGGGCTTTTCTGGTAATTGTAAATATGGTTTTCTTGATAGGTAAATATTTATTAAGTAACATTTCGTTTGTAATAAGAATGGAAAGTCTTTTGCATATAGAGACTTGGGAGTACATGGTTGATTTCTAGTTGTATGATCACTCAATAATAATCCCTATGGATCCCCTATAGATAACTCTAAGTAAAAAGTGCAATGGAGCCAAGCTAATTTTCACCTTGAAGAGTAGTACATCCTCCAACCTGCAATCACAGCACACTTTTGTTTAGCCTGTTGACTTCAGTGGGAAGGCTCGAACTACAGCCTTTATTGTTTTGTTTAGTACATTTCAGAATACAAAGACAACAGTGAAATGTGAAGGAACAGAAAAACCACTCTCTGTCGGAGCCAGAAAGTCTTTCTTTGGGTTTGACACAAAGTGTCTGGAGAAGATAGATTGTCATAGCCAAACTGGAATGTATTTCTTCAAAATCAATTGCCATTACTTTGCAAATGTTTTCAATCCTTGATCAAATCCATTCTAGGTTTTTTGGATCACTCAGGTTCCCCATAACAATTTATCTTAACAAAAGGGCTTTATTAAATTAGGCCCAAAAAGTCAAAATGTTCCAGGGGCAGCAGGAGTCCCCCTTCTTAATGGCTATATGTAGAGGTGATAAACCAGATGAAAGTTTTCTGCCTCATGTAGAATGGAGCTGTCTAGACAACTCCATTGTTGTGATAATATCTTAATGGCTATATGTAGAGGTGATAAACCAGATGAAAGTTTTCTGCCTCATGTAGAATGGAGCTGTCTAGACAACTCCATTGTTGTGATAATAGATTCAGTGCTTCACATTACTGGTTTAAAAAGCTTCAATATTTTTTCACGAAATCTTTCTTTACAATCTTTTTAAGAAAGAGATTTTGCACAAGTATGGGTATTTTAAATGTTTGTGTATTTTTTGCCTCCACCATCTGGGCCTTTAGTACTATAATAAAGACAACTAACTTCCTTGTCCAGTCTATGCATTTTATTTAAGTATTTTGCTGAACTCAAGATTAAATGGTAGGTTATACAAACCAATAGTCGCCCCCCCCCCCCACCTGCCAATCAGGAAGTAGCTTCTTAATTGCCAGCTAAATAGTCAGGGACAAGTCTTGCAAGCAAAATAGGGGAGTTTAACGCCTTAATGTATGAAGAGCATTATGACTTAGTTGGTATTGATAAATCCTGGCTTTGTTCTTTGCATGACTGGGCTTTTAACATTCTAAATTTTCTTCCAGTAAGACAGAGTAAGATGATGGAGATGTGGCGTACATAAGGGAGATGTATTACATATTCTGGACATGTCCTGTGTTGAGGACTTTCTGGGAAGGAATCGGAGAAATTTGTCAAAATATGACTATTAGGTATATAATAGATGACCCAGCATTTTTCCTATAACATCTTAATGATTGGCCCCAACAATTGTACAACTGGCAGCTAAAACCTGCATCCCCAGAATGTGGAAAAAAACTGAACCTCCCACACTAGCTATGTGGGTACGTAAAGTGCTAGAAATTCAGAATATGGAAGAGACTGCAGGGATTTATGATAGAACAGAATGGTATTTAGACACATGGGCTCCCTGGATCTTCTTCCAGGAAATGGTATAAGAATTTAATTGATTACCAAGAAGTGTAATAATTGAAGTTTAACAGTAGTACTTTGATATGTACATTGAATTTTGGGGTGATGTATAATACTAGAGTTCTCTGGATAACTATTCTCTTTATTTTAACATAGAGAAAAGTATATTGTTACCTGTTTTTATTATGTTTTTTATTCGATTTTGTTTATTGTTATTGTTATTACATAAAAATAAAGTGTTTTAAAAAGCTGGTGGTCTCTGTCTGTATGTGAAAAGAGATCTGAATCGAGGGTGGAAGGGTGGGTGAGAGCCTATAGCAAATGTACATATAAAAGAATATCTGGGTAGCAGTGACCATAATATGATTTCATTTATTATAAATTGTAAACAGGAAGCAAAAAAGGAAAGATTAGTAAAATCATTTAAATTTCACCACATATTTTTAGGAGAGACACATAACATACGTTTTAAGAGAGTAAATTCTCAAGAGTCAAGGGTGGCTCTTCATTACTTAACAGAAATGTTAATGTTTCAAGTCTGTTCTACACAAGTACACTGCAAGATATATTCCCATGGGTAATAAGCATCTAAAATCAAAACTTATGTAGCTCACCTCTAATGTTAAAAAAGCCATGAAGAATAAGAAAAAGGCATTCCAAAACTAAAAAAAATGAAGGACCGCCTTCATCATTCGAAAAATTATAAAGAATATAACAAAAGATGTAAAAAGGAAATCAAATGTTCAAAAACTTTATGAAAGACAGATTGCAAAAGAAAGTAAGGCAACTCCCCAAAAATATAATAATAATAAAATGATTAGGTTTGAGTATGTAGGGCTCTTAAAGGAAGTCTCAGGGTTGCTAACTGAGGATAAAGAAAGTGTGGCTTCACATTGATATGATGGGTAAAACTTTGGATAAAATTAAGTTTTAAAAGGTACCAGGGCCTGATGGATTACACCCACGTTTCCTCAAAGAGATAAGCTCTGTTATTTCATTATTTTTTAAGTGATAATCAGCATGTATTTAAGAAAAGTTGAAGTTTTTAAACAAATTTACTTTCTTTTTGTGAGGACGTATTAAACAGGTAGACAGTGGAGTAGCAGTTGATATAGTGTACTTGGAATTTGCTAAAGCGTTTGACATAGTACCCTACAACTGGTAATATGCAAGTTATGGTCTAAAGGTTTAGAAGCGCTCATTATCCATGTGTATAAACCTTCATATCTCAGTATCTTCATATCTCAGTATCTCATATCTTCATCAGTTATCACAGGAGTGTGAAGTTTTCAAGGTACACAGGAGACCCTGAGAGCTGTTACCAAACCATATTTCAAGCACAAAATCCTCATAACAGGTAAGGGTATTTTCACATTGAGGGGGCAATTTCAAGATCAGGTCCCCAAACTGAGTTTTCATGTTAGGGACACTTGGGGGCCACTTTCATGGCAATAAGCATTAGGGTACTGTCAGTTCACTATGTGCTATAGTGCCCCAAATATATACTTGCCTGCTCACAAAACTTCAAGGCTGCGCTCAGACAGGCGGTGAGATTGTGGTGTAGTTTTCCCTTCCTCATGCCATAGAACCCCGTGTAGGGAGCGATGCTCAGTACCACTTACTGCCGCCTGAAGTCAAATCTGCAGACACTGTGGTGCAACGGACTGAGCGGCTGGTGGGGTGTCTGTTACACATGGCTGGATGCTTACTTTCTGTGAACCCCAATCTCTCTTGAACAGAGGGATGCTGACAACTAAAAATGTGGAAGCCAGTAGGAAATGCCTTTTGTCCCCCCCCCCAAATAAAATGTTATACCTATAATATCATGCTACCCTGTCACATATAGCTACCCCCTTACTCTCTATGAACCCCAATTTCTCTGTAAGAAAAGGTAAATGTAACTGCAAGTGCAGGACACTTATGGCTACCCCAAAAATTCCTTACTATGGTGCCAAAACAAAAAAACAAAAACTATACCGTCATACTGTGCTACCCTGTCACACATAGCTGCCAACTTACCTTCAGTGAACCCCTAATTTCTCAGGAACGGTACCTGAAGATGTAGTAGTACAAACATGTACTTCTTGGCTCACATGACTTGCATTTCTCTGGAAGTATCCATTGCAGATATTTTGGGGTACAAAGAAAGGTAGCAGCCCCCGATAACTGACAGGATGCATTAAATGGTGTAGTTTCTGCTCTTTGGTACAGGAATGGTGAGCGGGGAGCAATATATGACCGGACAGCACTGTATGATAGTTTGAGTTTTGCATTTTTCATTAATAAAATGTTCCAATAATAAAATGAGCATCAAATGGTGAGTGCAGAAATTCTGGATTTTTAATTTCTTTTATTTGGTGCATGTACTTTATGGTAACTGGAATCATTTCAATTAAATTTAATTTTAAATTAAAACTGCTCTTAAACATACATCTTTAGTGTGGCCCGCAAGTTTTTTCTCAGTGTCAACAGCCGCCCCCAGATGAAATAAGGTTCAGCACCACTGGTCTAAGGTTATTATTGGTAATGGAATTAGGTTCATACAAGGTGTCTATAATATAAAAGCAGAGCTGAATGTACTGTTTGACTGGGCAGCCAAGTGACAAATGACATTTAATATTGATAAATATAAAATATGCACTTGGGGGCTAACTACATGCATTCTTTATACTGTCAATACCTGTGGAGGAGTCAAAATGGAAAATGATTTGGGGGTTCTGGTAGATCATAGACCTAATACCAGCATGGAATGCCAAGCTGCAATATCAAAAGCTAGTAAAAATAGGAATAGAGTGCAGAAATGGAGACATAATCCTGCCCCTGTACAAAGCATTGGTCAGACCACATCTGGAATGTGCAGTTCAGTACTGGGCCCATTTCTCTGGAAGTATCCATTGCAGATATTTTGGGGTACAAAGAAAGGTAGCAGCCCCCGATAACTGACAGGATGCATTAAATGGTGTAGTTTCTGCTCTTTGGTACAGGAATGGTGAGCGGGGAGCAATATATGACCGGACAGCACTGTATGATAGTTTGAGTTTTGCATTTTTCATTAATAAAATGTTCCATTAATAAAATGAGCATCAAATGGTGAGTGCAGAAATTCTGGATTTTTAATTTCTTTTATTTGGTGCATGTACTTTACGGTAACTGGAATCATTTCAATTTAATTTTATTTTAAATTAAAACTGCTCTTAAACATACATCTTTAGTGTGGCCCGCAAGTTTTTTCTCAGTGTCAACAGCCGCCCCCAGATGAAATAAGGTTGGGCACCACTGGTCTAAGGTTATAATTGGTAATGGAATTAGGTTCATACAGGGTGTCTATAATATAAAAGCAGACCTGAATGTACTGTTTGACTGGGCAGCCAAGTGACAAATGTCATTTAATATTGATAAATATAAAATTATGCACTTGGGGGCTAACTACATGCATTCTTTATACTGTCAATACCTGTGGAGGAGTCAAAATGGGAAATGATTTAGGGGTTCTGGTAGATCATAGACTTAATACCAGCATGGAATGCCAAGCTGCAATATCAAAAGCTAGTAAAAATAGGAATAGAGTGCAGAAATGGAGACATAATCCTGCCCCTGTACAAAGTATTGGTCAGACCACATCTGGAATGTGCAGTTCAGTACTGGGCCCCCGTTTTGTGGAACTACAGAGAGTGCAGAGAAGGGCAACTAAACTAATACAAGGAATGTAGGAGCTCAGATATGAGGAGAAATTAGCTGAACTGAATCTATCTAGAAATGATGTTTAAGAGAGAATATGATGATCTTAAATAAACATATATATTGGTCCATATGGAGAACTTGCTTTTCAGTTCATTTTAAGGTCACTACAGGGAACAAGGGGGCACTCTTTGTGTCTAGAGGAAAAAAAGTTTATTCTCTGCATCTTGGAAGAATTATTCACAGTAAGGTCTGTGAAAATGTAAAATAGGCTCCTACAGGAAGTATTTTACCAAGTACTATAGATTGTTTTAAGAAAAAGCTGGATACTTTTCTGGAATCACAGAACATACCTGGGTATTAAAGTTTTAAAATCAAGACAACAGAAACTGTTGATCCAGGGAACATCCAATTCCCTCACGAGATAAGGAATTCATTTTTTTCCCCTGTTGAAATAAAATGAGCCATGGCTTCGTCTGGATAAACTATGTCTATAGGTGTTTATTTCCTTGCCGTTGATCTATATAGGTTGAGGCTTTCTCCAATAACGTTGGCCCCTTAAACTGTTGGGGGGAGCAAAGGGTCTGGTTTTGCTCAAGGGAAGGGAGGCTACATACTTTTGCACGCTTCCTCCTTTGCCAATTAGGATTCTAGAGTCAAGCCAGAGTTCCAAGCTGTAGCAGGAATGATGACGCTTTCTGATTATTCCACTGAAGAGCAACCTAAAAGTTATTCTTTTTAGCAAGTCAAATACAAAAACATGGAATATTGAATAAAGGTGTTGTAGATGTATAGGTGGATTTGTGCCCTGATGGGTCATGAGAAAGAAAGCAGCTGGTAATATACAAAATATTTTCCTATACTAACAATTGCAAGTTTTTTTTCATATTATAATGTAACAAGGAGGTGTGGTCAAAATGAGCTAGCAATGGTCATGTAACGACTTTAATGGTTAAGATCAGTGTATAATTGTTAACTACAGATGTAATAGAAATAAGTTCTGACACTGACATTTTCTGAATATGTGGAAAGAAATGCTAACTTCTCCTTGCCTGACTGTTTCCAGTTAGATGACATGGAAATGGGCACTCCCTGAGGTAAACTGAGTTATGTGATCTTGCTGCTGGAACTGTTGCTGTTTTGGACCATTGTACGCATCCAATAAATATATATAATATATAATATAAAGATAAATACTAATTTTTAATTAGGGAGTGCCTGAGTGTTTTTGTGTCATTCTTTTACCTTTTCTGACACCTTTAGTCCCACAAATACTTCCACTTTTTACACAAGCGTAATAAAGGTCTTCTTTTATCCCACATAATTTTTTCAAATGTGGAATTTATATGTATTTGTTTAGAATAAAAAACAAACTTAATCTTTATAGTATCATCATAGTGCTTCCTAGCAATTCCCAGAAAGGGTTGAATAATCCCTAAAAATAACAACACCACACAACAATCATCAGGAGGCTAGCGCTCCTGTCATTGTTCAGTCAAGCAAGGGAACAGCTGGGGAAAGTTGACTCCTAGTTTACTTGATATTTCATCCTGTGTTTCCAGAATAACTCTGACCACCTAAATGAAGGACATCGGCTTCTGACCACATACCCATAATAAAACAGCCATTCATAATTGGGAAATATCTTTCATACAGGAGAAGATAATTACACCCAGGACCCCTCAATCAATCTTTTTTGCACAGCATCATTTGACATACGATTCAACAATAGAAAAACAAAAAGAGCTGCAGTGAGCTAGTAAGAATATACACAGTGAGCAATTGCTGTCCACTGCATGCATTTAAAGACTCCCAAATGATGCCTATATAGCCAACCAAACAGTCATCAAAGTAAACATTAGTTTGGTCTTAGTTTAAACTAAACATTTACCTCTGTTTAGTCTGTTTAACTTTAATCAGCACTTTTTTAAGTTCTTTAAAAAACATGTATATACAGTATGTGTATATTAGCTTACATTTGTTGTTTAAGCACATTGTAGTTGTAATGATTTTATTGGTAACACACTAAAAAGTGCATTCAAGAATACAATGAAAGCACCTGATCATACAAAAAATGTGTTGCTTTGTTGTGTACTGAAAAAAAATACAGGCAGGTAAACTTTTTGATTCATTGAGACTTGAGGCCTCATTGATGTGTGTTTCAGTTAGCATCTTCCTTTATTTTCAAAGCTTGAATAGACCTTTAAAGCCAGACTGAACTTTCAGTTAAAAACATTTCACGTGCATCGAAACAAAAGGTGTTTAAAGTTAACTTAAACTTTCAAAGCCTACTTGTCTTGTTCTTTACTTTATGCTATAATATGCCTTAGAATATACTCTTACAGTCAAATGTAAAACTGCAGCCCAATCTGCACCATTGTTAGAAGTCCCGCATGAAGAAACTTTACTTATCTAGAGCTGCTTCAAGCAGTTTAGTAACAGAAACTAAATGTTTGTACATTTATTATGTTTGCAGTTTAATTCACAACTCATGCTGTTTTGCTATTCATTTTGCTGCCTGTTTGTTGTAGCATGAACTAAATTATACTGTGTTTAGAAACAAGTGCCTGTTGTGAAGTATATCTCATAAAGACATACAAGAAGCACCACAGGCCCACATAATCCTGACGGATGCACTGAGCACTATTTCATACTCCTACTGCTTAGTGAGTTGTACGTATGCATACCATCAGTGCATAGCGCAGTGTTAAACAAAATGAAAAATGCAAAGCTTCACAGCTGGGAATGCCAACCTGTCATGCTAAAATCTTGGCTTTAAATTATTCAATTTGATTACCTCCACTGAGTGGAGGATATAGGGAGATATGCTTTGGATATTTTTCCATATATACGCATTTCAGGTTTTCCATTAGATTTTTTTTTCTGTAATTCTTTCAATCATACAATACCTACAAATGTTTATATTTCAGAAACATTACCAATGCCCTGCATACATATTTAGTTTTCCGATAGTTTTCACTGACTTAAGGTGGAAGCTTAAAGTGTGCATGTCTGAAATCATCACAAAATACACATACACAGGCATAGGCATTTGTGTGTGCACAGACACACACAAAGTACCATGCATGCTGTCTTATTTAACTACTTCTGGATAAAACTTTTGCTAAATTTACCTTGTTGGCCCAAAAAGTATATCTTTTACAGGTATGTTTTGATGCTGGCAGTGCCTCCTGATTCAAAGATCAGAATAAATAACATAAAAAAGACTAACGAGGATGCCTGCACTAAAAGTACTTTGATTAGATAACACGTTGTTTCTCATCTATAAAGAACAAACACATGATATTACGTTATTAGCATTTAACAAAGCTCTTTTACCCAACCTCAAAATTTTAAGAATCTGTTTTTTAATGTTTTGCAAAAAAAACTTTTTAATTCCCAAAAACTGCAGATGAACACTACAACTCCTGTTATGCTGGTTTCTGAAAAATTGTTGATCCCTTTTTTTTGATTATACAGTGGTACCTCGGTATAGGTTCGCTTTCGAATAGGTCCAACTTGGTATAAGTCCTGTTTGGACACAAAAAATTTTGCTTGGTATACAACCTTTGCTTTGTATACAACCTTTGCTTTGTATACAACCTTAGAACTTGTATGGGTGAAAATGAGTCATAACACCGCGCGCTTCCCTTATTTACCTCTCTCGAGACAAAGCTACGACTGCCCATGAGCGTCAGTATGCCAGTTGCTACCATTCAATGAACAACCCGCTCTTTAACTCTCTGTAAATTACATAACATCTCCTCCTCCTCCCTTCTCAGCACCATCCTAGTAGGCACTCAACTCTTCTCAGCAAGGTAAAGTGAGGTTAAATTTTAATTTATTTAATCTAATTGCTTTTGTATTTATATATTTTAGTATTAAGCAGTGTTTAAATTATTTTATACAACCCCATGAATGTATAATATGCCAATAACAGTATTTTTTTTATGGGAATGGATTAATCGTTTTCCTTTTATTTCTAATTGGAAAAATTTGTTTGGTATAAGTCCTGTTTGTATAAATCCAAGGATTTCGAACAGATTAAGGATTTATACCAAGGTACCACTGTATTAGGTCAAGTGGTTTGGATTGAGAACTATTCAGTGGATCATTGTGGGTTCAAGGAAAACATAAAGGTGTAGATGGCACTAAACATCTCCTTACGGCACATTCCAAAATCCCACATTCTCCAAGTAAAGGAAGTCTCGTCAAGAAAAGTCAAGAAATTTGCATTTAGAAGATTGTTTTTATTTATTGAGTTCTACCTACAAATTGTGTTATATTTTTTATATTAAAAAGACGGTTCTATATGCAGTCTGTTTATGCAAAGTCTTTTGAAGTTATAACCTGGACTGATGTGCATTAAAATCTTTCAAAAATGCCCCATGAGTGTCAAGTTTGCTTTACATTTTCTTCTGCATATTCATAATATTATCTATAAGGCACTATCAGGCTTGTACCAGAGGTAGCAAGGATGGGCAGCATAAGAAAAAAAAAAAACAAATTGCAACAAGAAACCCAAACCATTATAATTCCTCCATTGGATTATATGGAGCTGCTCAGATGCAAACCACAAGACTGAACATCAGAAAAGTTTCTGGATGCACAGAGTAAGAACAATGTCCAGCACGCATTCTTGCTCCCACTGTGCTAGTAGTAGAAGAAGGTAAAGGTCAGAGCATCCAATTCCACATAATTCCACATCAGCCTGATACATTTCAGCAGTTCAGTTCTGGCTTTTTCTACCTTATTGGCAAGTGGCTACCTGTTTTCAAGGTTCTTGCCATCCACAATGGAAACCACAAATTAGTCACTGACAGGTAGGTAGAATCTGTCAATATATGACGAGAATGGCAAGATAGTTCCAAAGACAAACATCTATTTATCTATCTAACAATTTTGTAGCTCTGAATCTCAAAATAGATCTGTATAGGTTCATTTTGACAATTTGTAATGCACCTCAGTTTTCATAATCGCAAAACCAAAAATAGAACACATGTATAAATCTTTCTATATTCTGTTAGCTCCCTTCATTGACAGATTCTTGGCCATAGTTGCAGAGTAAAGTGGAATAAAAATCAAAAATAAATGTTGGCAGTAAGGGCTACACTTGTATTTTTCTTATTAATATAGAGTATGAATGTCTCTGAAGTGGTAGATTCTAAGACAAATTATTTTTAATTATATGTGCTGTGTTAGCTGTTTAAAAAACTTTTGACAGGTTCACCTCATTTTCACCACAAATTTGATTGTTGGTGTATTTCAGTTTTTTGAGCTTTCTTATAACAAGTAATCAAGTAAAAAAAGAACTATGAACAATGTTTATTGGCTAACTAACAATATTACAAAAAATATCAGCTTTTGAAAGTTTGGATTCTTTGTCAGGTATATTGACAAATAAAATCTGAAGTAACAGACGACAAAAGAATGCAGATCATGAACAAGGGTATGGCATGCATATAAAATAACTGTACTGGGATAACTAAACTCCCTTGGACATGCTGGAGTTACTTTACTCAGCCTATTAGGCTTTCCACACACAGCTTTAACACATCTAATCACTGGCATATTAGTATGGAGCTTTAGGAAAAAACAAACTGAATATTAGGTACAACAAAACTGATAAACCAATTATGATAAGGCCTTCCCAAAAATGTACATGGAAATTGAGATGTTGGGTTGATGGTGGATATCGGCACCGTCTAGTCTGCTTCCCCCTTTGGATTTTTCATCTTCAAAGACTGTGGTAGTAATTGTGGCTATTTCTTTTGGTTTTAATACCTGACAGATATGATTTTGGTCATACTGGTCCTAGTCTTAGTTCTGAAAATTGATTCAGTTTTGGTCATTATTTTAGCCTAGCCAATCAAGGTGGCTAAAGGCTTCTAAGCATAGGAGAAGCCAGTGGGAAGATAGATGTGCCAGGGATGAGTGTAACTGCATATGTTGTGAAGCTGGAGGGGTCAGTTTCTACGGTTAAAGTGCTATAATCTGCAGATATTTTGTGCTCCTGGGAAAAGTTAACTTCAGCTCTAACCCATTTTTACTGTATTGTACATATTACTAAAAATGTGCATTTCATTACATGGGTTTTAAGTATCAGTGTATCATAAGACTCTTTTTAGGCATAAGGTGCAAACAACTATTCTACTTCAGAATTTTTTGAAATGTTTTGATTTTTGATAAATGAAAAAACATAATATTGCACTGTAACAGTGAAGAATGTTAACCAATTCGATACTTCTGACATATGTGACACATTTCATTACAGTTTGGTAAATTCTTATGCATAAACTTTGTAGAGTTAGACCACCAACAGCCCAAGTCTGCAACAGCCGGTGATTTGGGATTATGGGGGATTGGATACTTTGCTGAGATGCTACTATTGTACATAAAGATACAGACCTTTGGTATATCCTAACATTCATATTTTTGATAGATATATACCGTATTTTTCGGACCACTCCTAAAGGGGGGGGAAAATCAGGGTGCGTCTTATGGTCCGAATGCAGAGGTACAGGGGCATATTTTTTTACTTACCTGTGTCCCCGTCGGTCCCCGGCTGCGCCGATCTCTGCCTGTTCTGTGATCCAGCGTGCGGCACTTGTGCCCGCCCACGAAGGCGGCGCCGATTGATTTGATGAATGCCGATCGGCGCCGCCTTCGTGGGCGGGCACAAGTGCCGCACGCTGGATCTCAGGGGAAATCAAATCAATTTTTTTTCTCTTGTTTTCCCTTGTGGAAAACCTGGTGCGTCTTATAGTCCGGAGCGTCTTATGGTCCGAAAAATACGGTATATATATATATATATATATAATGACCTCCCCTGGGCTGCCTGCAGATACCAGCACTGCAGATCCCATTCCAGTTTAAGACCCACCATTAGAAGAATATGCGGCTATTAGGAGATGCTTATCAATCTGGCGTTCCTGTCCTGTGTGCCATTGCAGTATCAAACACCGTTTATTCTGTCCAGCGATGTCATTTGCAGCAGCAAGAAGAACTAAGAAATAGCAGCAGCCTCTGCTTCCCTTTAGCCATGCAGCCTAATATATTTTATTGGCATCCTCAGCACACACTGTTAGGCTGTGCACAATTGAAGGGGATTTTAGAGTCGGATTAGTTCCTGACTCAGTCCTACACCGCCATATAGCCTCTCTGCTTCCAGTCACCAGTGCCTGTTGTAGGGTTAATCTGGGCTGACTGGTTGCTGATGTGTGAATTCGTCTGATTTACTGTTATTGCCTGATTTGACTTAGCCTGTTTCTGACCCTGTGAGTTTATGCTGCCTGGACCGACCTTTTGCCTGTGACCCGACTCTGGTAGTGTCTTGCCCTTATGTACCTCGTCTGGTGGACGATTACCTGTGAATGTTTTCTTGCTCTATATTCTGGACTTGTCTCTGTTAGAATCTTGGTACTACTTTATCTGTGGGCTCCTAGTCCTCTGCCAGCCGTCCACCAGACACCATCTCCTGCGCACTGGAGTCGTGGAGGCAACCATGTGCTGGGAAGCGCAACCAGATTGGGGCTTGTTATAGGTGAAGAGTGCGACATTAGATTGCGGGACTGCTGTCTGGTGAGTAATGTTGCTGGACCAGGGTCTTACAGTGGCAGGAAACAAATGTTTTATTTTTAATATGTGAAATACGCTATCTTAAATTCGATATCGGTCTCTTTATTGCTCAGAAAAGCAGATTTTACAAAACGCGTTGAATTGACTGGCGCACATATTATGTATACAATAAAAAGGTATTTATTAAATAAATAAATAAATAATGTTTTTATGTTTCTAAAAAAACTCTGTGAGATGAAATTTGATGGGAGTTGTCTGAAAAGTCCTGAAAAGTGTGCAGAAAGTATTTTGTAAAAAACTTGGATGTGGCACCATACTCAATACCTATCCTTTGTTTATATGATAGAATTGTAGAGCTAGAGAATAATTACAAAACATATGTAAATGCAGGAATGAGCTGTTAGTAGGGAAATTATCTGTAGCTATGAAGTTAAAAACAAAACAATGAGTAATTCAACCTACATCTAAGATGGAAATGTGGGCCACTGAAATCTTTACTTGAATAATATGGAAGCTGCCATTTCTCACCCTTCTTTCTGAAAATTCTAGTTCCCTCACTTGCATGATAATCCAAAGGCTTTAGTACTTCTAAGGAATACATATTCCAGATACCTTTAAACAAGTATTTTTGATAGTATTAGTAATAGCCAGTAGTAGCAGAGGTTCTGGGACAAACTCTTTCCTAAATGAGCATGCAACGGTTGGTTGGCAGCTCTATTCACAAAGTGGCAAAGATTTGATTGTTATGCTTGCTGGCATGTGTTTTTGAATTTTATGAAACACAAATATGAATCACAAAATCCATATCTAACACATTCCATGCACATTTGTGCCTCATCACTACTGAGAATTCAAACACAATATTTACAGTTTACTGCAGAAGTAAACAACATATAGGCCTAACTTAGGCTATGCTCAGATGTGCTTATAACTGTTATTTATTGCTCCCGAGTGCCTATTGACAAAGGCTTGGCATCTCAGAGCATATCAGGCAGTGAAAAAATTTTTTGGGCATTTTTGGGTGGATTTTATATTTGTTTTTAAATGGGAAGATGAGCTTGTGCATATATAACAAAGATGTACATAATTGCTGTTTACTTTCTGTTAATGCTTCTCATGAGCTTTGGTGATTTGTTCCCGAACTGTGTATTCTGTGTATTCTATTCTAGATAAAATAAAACCAACACATTTCTTGGCACAAAATAACTTTTTTGGCACAAAATAACTTTTATTTGAACTATGTCACAATGTTTGACATTAGGTTTAAAAATTAGCAAAAGGCATAAGTGACCAAAGACTGGAGCTTGCTGCAACTGTTTTTTTGTGTGTGTGTGTGTAAATAGCAAATAGGCTTTTTGGGAAAAAGGAAAAAAACTTTATCAAGGTCAAAAAAACAACAATATATAAATTGCTATGACAACATTATAAATTGAAAGCAATGTGAGTAAAATCAGAGTAGAAGACTAGAGTGTGTAGTGTAGGTGTTAATGCCTCAGAAATGTACTCTGCTTACAAATGATAGCCAGCCGTTAAACCAATGTTGCCGGACAGGAAGAGGTTAATGGTATGGTTTTTGGAAGGGCAGCGATTTAGGCTTATGATAAAGAATCAAGGTAATTTGAGTAGCTATAGTAGGAAGAGGTAGGTGGAGTAGCTGAATGGGAAGTATGTTTTGGTAGCAATTTACTCCCTGGGTGTCAATGCCTGGAGTAAAAGTACCCAAGAGGGGAAGGAACATCATAGGCAAGGTTAGATGGAGGGAAGAACTGTAAGGACCAGAACGCTGAGAGGAAAATATAGTTTTCAAGTGCAAATTTGCCTGCAGTTCTGGTGGCCCATTTCACATTTCTGCAGCCACTGATTTGAGTAAACAAGCTGATATCATCCTACACCTTAAATCATTAATACAGTACTAAAAAGCCTGGACAGTGCTTCTTCTTCTGCAAGCGAATCAATGTTTGTTTTTTTTTATTTTTCAAGGCATTTCTCTAAAGAAATTACCTATATTTCTGGTGTTATTTTGTTTTACAATTTTACATTAATAGGAACATTTTAGGGTTGCTTGCTAAAAGCAAAGCATTCACCATTATCCTTTATTTAAACTTGTTTAATTCATCTGTATACTCTGTAGAATCATAATTCTTGTAGTAAAACCAATGACTGTACTGTTTTTCTCTCTAGCAAATTTGGATCCATCCTTACTTTTTTAAAATTGTCCTGCTGCTGGCCAAATGCTGCGTCATGCGCAGTCTCTTAATTCCTTTTAACTTAATCCACCAGCCTGTACTTTTTGTTCCTAGTAAATTTCATCTAATTTTATCTCATTAAATATGTCTTGCTGCTAAGCAATTTTTGCACTGCTGTATCATCTGTGGTCTGTGGTCAATTTTTTTTTTCGAGAGCTTAAAAGGAACTGGCCATTGACAGGACTGTTTTGCATTACTGAAAAAAAGAGCTGCTACAAAGAAATACTGACTAACTTCTATCTACAATTCAAGGCAGGCTTATTATCATTTGATTAAAAGGTATATGTTACTGCTACAGCTACCTGAAGACAGCCTGTCTTTAAAACTTAAATAAATGATATTGGCGTGTTGTTGTTGTAAGTATACACAGCTAAATATAATAGAAAAAAAAATTAAGTGCTGCCAATGAAGTTGTCCCTAAAGCTATCCATGAAATTAAACTTTCCGTTACATGTAATATATTTGTGTATTGTCAATGTTCCCCTCAAAGCCTTCGCCTACCCAAAGTATTCTTTTCAATTTGGATTGAAACATGTTCCCTATACCAATGCCTGGCCCATGTTTTAGTACTTTGTCAGTTAGTTCTTAAATGGCTAAAAGCTTTTCTGACCTTCTGACTCCACACAACTGAGAGTAGTCAATGAATTTGTGTAATGGGTTTGCTTCAGTTTCAGGTGAACGTAATCAGAAAGACAGAAGCCTAATCATGGCAAAGTGATCTGTATCTATTGGATACATAAAACTAACAATCTCTAGTTTATTGGAGTTATTACAGTTACCTCCTGGCTGTGTAAGAATTATTGCCCTCCTCTGTGAGCTCCTCATACGCAAGTTATTGAATCAGTATTTTTTTTCTGTTTGAATTGTACATGCAGTGACAGGTATTTTCATGGTGGCAGCTCGTAGCTGTTAGCTGCATCCTGCCAGTTTAGGGCTCTTAGACAATGGACAGCCAGACAGACTTTGTATTTTGTATTTGTGTTACTTTGAAGATGCTCTTATTGGTTATAATGTGTTTAGCTTCCAGTGTGACCTTGGCCTTGTTGTTTCTGGCATTTACTCTCATTTTAATAAGCAGATCTGAAAATCTCTGGTTTAGTAAAGATGCTCTAGTTCTCCAATGGTTGTAAATTTTCATTGTGGTTTTTTTATGCTGTAAATGACTTCATTGCCAAAAAGTTCTTTATATGCAGGGTAATTGAATCACTATTTTTTTTCTTTGAGTAGTGTATGCAGTATCCTGGGGTTATGTACCTATTCCCACAGAAGAATAAATGTAAATATCTTTTTACCTCTTTATTCTACAGAGAGTTTCCAAATACTATATACCAGGGGTGTCAAGCTCTGGCCCATGGGCCAAATGTCTCGTTTTTTGGCCCCCCCAAAAAATCCTGAAAATAAACTACATCTGACCGCCTGCCGGCGTTACCACCTCACATCATCAGTTTCAATACATGCAATACATAGACATTATTCCTGTACACCCATCATGTGACACAAAGCCTAGGCAATGATCACATGGTGCCTAACTACCATGGGCATTGTGTTTGTTTCAATCCATTAGAGACTGCATAGTGTAATATTTAGTGTCAGACAAACTTTTGATGTGAGAGGATGAACAACACACTGCCTGCATAGATAGACAGAAATTATTCTCCACCCAAAGTGTGTGTAGAGGGGTTTGTTTTTGTTAGTTATAAATGAAGTAGTAAACTTCCTCAATTTTTTCAATAATTTTTTCAATAAATTTCAAGTTTGTCCCCCAACTTGGTCTAAGTTTTTAATTTCGGTCCTCTGTGTATTTGAGTTTGACACCCCTGCTATAGACAGTGGGGAGCTTTACTTGTCCCTCAACATTAGGACAAGGGTATTTTTCAAGTAGAGAATGCTTTGTTGCTTTGCCCTTGCAATGTATGCTGTAATTTTCTCCCGTCCCTTAGTCCTATTAAGTTCCTTTGGTTCACTTTATTTCTATTTTCTGCAGAGTGTTCCAAGGCACTATACCATGTCACATTGAGCTACTCAGAATCCTACCTTTTTGTCCAAACACATACCAAAGCAGTTCATTGAGGTGAACTTGGGAGGCACTGTTAAACTGTATCAATTTGCATCCCAAGAATTGTGGAGTAAACAAGCCCTAAATTGAATACTACAATTTTGTAAAAAAAAGTCATACATTTTAAAGTGATTGGTGTAAATAGATCCTAGGGGTTGGGTTACATTTAAAAAATAACTGAACTTTCAGTTTTAATCAGACATATATGTTGATAAAAAAGGACTTTTTGTGACCATGCAAAAAAGTAGACAATCGGGTTCTGACGCTTGTCATCACTGAACTCCCCACAGAATAAAGCCCTGAACAGGAAACTTTATTACAAAGACATAAGTATAAACAGGATATTGGATCATGCCAGTTTACTTAACTAAATCATAACTAATTACTAGAACATTGCCACGCAGCTGAGAAATGCAGGAAGGAAAAGACAATTGGTAGTCATAGGGGATTCTATGATCAGGAGGACAGATAGAATAGTTTTTTGCACGAATCCCTTCAACCGAATGGTTTGCTGTCTCCCTGGTGCCAGGGTTCGGCATGTGGCAGACCGAGTGGACAAATTACTGGGAGGGGCTGGACACGACCCAGCTGTCTTGATCCACGTTGGAACCAATGACAATATAGGTGGAAGATGGAGGATTCTTAAAAATCAGTTTAAGGAACTAGGTTTCAAGTTGAAGAAAAGGACCTCCAAGGTTATGTTCTCTGGAATATTGTCTATGCCATGCGCAACACAGGAAAGGCTGGGGGAGCTTAGACAGCTAAATGCATGGCTTATGTTCTGGTGTAATAGGGAAGGGGTTGGTTTCTTAGAGCAGTGGGCTGACTTTTCATTGGGGTACAACCTGTATGCCAGAGCTGGTTTGCACCTAAATGAAGGGGGGTCTGCTGTGCTAGGGGAAAGATTCAGGGGAATGGTGGAAGGATATTTAAACTAGGACAAAAGGGGGGGTGGGCTGTTAAATAAGGTGGCAGAAAGGTTAGTCAGGGGTCAGACACTAGTGGAGGGTGGATTGGGGATAGTTGGGCGAAGAGTTATGGATAATTGTAAGGAGCTTCCCATGTTACAAACAAACATTGGATTGTGCAGTACTAGTTGTACTGAAAAACAAAAGGATTTGACAAACAATGATGGTAAAAGCAGCAATGGTTTAAAGAGCCTGTTCACCAACGCTAGAGGTCTAGCAAACAAAATAGGGGAGTTGGAAGCCTTAATGAGTGAGGAGGATTATGACTTAGTTGGCATTGCTGAATCCTGGCTTTGTTCTTCGCATGACTGGGCTGTCAATATTCCTTGCTATATCTCTTTCATAAAGACAGAGTCAAACAAAGGGTGGTGGTGTCTGTCTGTATGTGAGAAGTGATCTAAAAGTTAATGTGAAAGAAGAAATTGCTGATGGAATAAGAGGTGAGGTTGAGGCATTATAGGTGGAGTTGAATGTGGGGCTGAATAACACACAAATAATGATTGGAGTCTGTTATAGGCTCCCCAGTGCTAAGGAAGAAATAGAAAATCAACTACTAGCACAGACAGAAAAAGCAGCAAAAAGTGGTTTTAATCATGGGGGATTTCAACTACCCTGACATTGACTGGAGTAATGGCACTACAGGAACAGCAAAAGGGAGGACATTTGTGAATTTAATACAAGATAATTTGATGGTACAGTTTATAGAAGCCCCAACTAGAAATGATACTCTGTTGGACCTAGTTCTTTCTAACAATGCAGAGCTTATAACAAATGTGCATAGAAAAGAGAATCTGGGTAATAGTGACCATAATATGATTTCAAAAACAGGAAAAATAAAAACATTTAATTTTAAGAGAGCACATTTTCCATTATTAAGGGCAGCTCTCTGTGACTTGGACTGGGAGACAATATTGTCCTCAAAGAACACTGAACAGAAATGGGAATGTTTCAAGTCTGTTCTACAAAAGCACACTGAAAAATATATTCCAATGGGTTTAGGAGGCTAAAATTAAAAATGTGGCTCACAGCTGATGTTAAAAAAGCCATAAGGAACAAAAAAGGGGCATTCCAAAAAAATAAAAATGAAGGATCACCTTCATCATTTGAAAACTATAAAGAATATAAAAAAAGATGCAAAAAGGAGATAAAATATGCAAAACTACAAAATGAAAGACAGATTGCAAAGGAAAGTAAGGCAAACCCCCAACATTTTTTTAAATATATGAATATCAAAAAGATCAGATCTGAGCATCTAGGTACACCTTAGAGCACCTTAAAGATATCGCTGGGTTGGTAACTGCGGATAAGGAAAAGGCAGATTTACTAAACACTTTTTTTTAGCTATGTACACAAGGGAAAATGGCAGAGTTCAAGTCCAAATTCATAATAGCAATGTCACTGCCTTAAATGAGTCACAATGGCCCAGAATTATTATGATTGATAAAGAGCTGGGAAAATAAAGGTTGAGAAAGCACTAGGACCTGATGGATTACATCCATGTGTCCTCAAATAGCTGAGCTCAATTTTTTCAACTCCATTATTTCTAATTTTTTGAAACTCTTTAGTCACTGGCAAGGATGGATTGGCGTAGGGCCAATGTGGTTCCTGTCTTCAAAAAGGGAGCAAAGTCATTACCAGGTAACTACTGACCGGTTAGTTTGATGTCCATAGTTGGAAAGGTCCTAAAGAGTTTGATAAAGAACCATATAGAGGAGTTTCTGCTAGAAAATAATATTATAAGTGATAGTCAGCATGGCTTCAAGGAAGACCAAAGTTGTCAAACAAATGTACTCTCTTTTTATGAGGAAGTAAGTAAACAGGTAGGCAGTGGTGTAGCAGTTAATATAGTATACTTGGACTTTGCTAAAGCATTTGACACTGTACCCACAGAAGGTTAATATGGAAGTTAGGGTCGATAGGTTTAGAAAAGTCAATCTGTAAATGGATAGAGAACTGGCTTAAGGACTGCATCCAGAGAGTGGTAATTAATGATTCATACTCTGAATAGTCTAATGTTATTACTGTTTTATTACCTTTACTGTTTAACATCTTTATAAATGATATAGAGTTTGAATTAAAAGTACCATTTCTGTGTTTGCAGATGACGCCAAGCTATGTAATGAATTTAGGTCCATATAGGATGTCTATAATCTACAAACAGACCTGGATGTACTGTTTGATTGGGCAGCCAAAGGACATTTAATATAGATAAATGTAAAGTTATGCACTTGGGAGCTATCAACATGCATGCTTCATTCTGTCTAGGGGAATACATTTGGGGAGTCAGAAATGGAAAAGGATCTGGTAGATCATAGACTTAACAGGATGTGATGCCAAGCTGCAATATTTAATGAAAGTACTTTCTTGTATTAAAAGAGGAATAGACTGCAGAGATGGAGACATAATCCTGCCCCAGTACAAAGCATTGGTCAGACCACATCTGGAATATGCAGTCCAGTTTTGGGCACCAGTTCACAAAAAGGACATGGAATTGGAGAGAAAGAAAAAGGAAAGAAAATGGGCAACTAACTAACTCTTTTGGCAGTTCCCTTATTAGCCACCCAAAAACAGAAATGCAAATTATTCTATAAAAAAAATAAAAATAACTGGGCAAGTTGCATGCGGTTCTCTTGTTGAGGTGTTTTTCCCCTTCCAGTGTTAGGAAAATTGTGAGATTCTTTAGCTTATTACTTAATTAAAGCTTATAAATTAATTTAAGCAATTGTGTTTTCTATGTACTGGTAAAAAAGCAGACAGGGACCTGGTGCCCAAGGATCCCACCCATCTCTTCCTTGGCCACCCCCACTGGCTTTTCACAAAAGCCATCTGTCTAGCCAATACTTCAAAATGAGTTCTCTTTTTAAACTATTGGGGGATTTTCCAGCCAAACCCCACCAAAAACTTACCAACTGATTTTCCAGTTAACGTGATTATTAATCTGGATAATAGTTTGTGTATTACATAAGGGGTATCTACAAGAAAGTGCTGATGAGGATAGCATTGATCATGGCACAATTAATATTAACTGTTTTGGTTTGGCAGTTGCTTCAGGTGGTGGTGTTGATGGTAGTGGTAGTAATGTTGGTAGTGTATGTAAACGAAAAAGGACCCAGGGAAAGCAGGTAGAAAATGAACACTTGGTACCACGTTTTTGGAAGTGTCATCACAAACACATTGCATCATACCAAAAAAATGGTGCACTGGCTGTTCCCAGCTACCTTCAAATTAGCAATGTGGTCACTGTCAATAGGACCAGTATAGTGGTTGTGCTGCACCTAGGTAAATTTACTCACATCCTCTACTTTGTGCATGTGCACCTGTGGCCTTGCACAGAAATATTAATCTCTCATTCCACAAATAATCTGTGATGTTCTGGAACTTCCAAGATATTGTTTTTCTTTTCGGTAGTGTATCTTGTATTTTGATTTTTTTTATTTAAAATTAAAAAAAATTTTTTTTAACACATCTTACACCAGACATGGGCAAACTACAGCCTGCGGGTCGTATATGGCCCAATAGGGATGTTTCTCTGGCCCTTTGGGTGTTCCGTGGCTCTGGCCGTTGCCACCCAGAGCAGGGTCAGGAGAAGGACCACGCCGGGAGGCTCCAGCCAGAGCTGCGGAAAACCACGGATCTGAGCCTGTGATGGGAGAGTGGGCGGGTTGTGTCACTACACACAACCTGCCCACTCTCCCATCACAGGCTCAGATCTGCGATGGGAGAGTGGGCGGGGTTATGCCATCATGACGTCACAGGGGCGTCATGATAGCATAACCCCGCCCACTCTCCCATCGACCCGGTCCCTCTGGCAAATTTTTTTTCAGGTTGTGGCCCCTTACTAAAAAAGTTTGCCCACCCCTGTCCTACACCAATGTTAAAATGTTACCATTATTTACATTGTATTCTAATTTACTAGAACTACCCCCTGGCCAATACAAAAAGTTTTTTGTCATTTTGGGGAATCAAAGAAAGTGTCACATTTACAGAAACATTTCTGATTGACTTAAGACAAACCCTATTGTATCTGCACACATTGGAATGCCAATAAGTGAGATTCAGATGTTAATTATATATTTTTTTTGTTTTCTGCCTTCATTTTTAAAAAGTCTATACATATTGTTCTATACAAAAATAGTATATACATATTGGCTGTCTCTGAGAAATGTTTTGGCAATATCCAAATGTTCTACATCCAGAACTAACTTAAATGTTTTTTGGCTACTGATTATGTTCCTAATTTAAATGAAGAACTGACTTCTTCATGCATTCTACACTGTCTTGTAGTTTACTTCAGTTGCAGGCTATATTATCAGGAAGTAGTGTGTAGCAGGAGAGTTTTCCCTGCTTAACAGACAGGTTGATGCAAATTTTTGTTTTATCCAGTTTTATCCAGTTTTATAAATTTATAATATTATAGGTTCTCAAAACCTAAAGAGAAACCATAAAATAACTTCTACATTGGTATTAAAGAGAAAAGTACAATTTGAAAGCCCTCTATTGACATAACAAATGAGACCAAATCTAAAATGAAAAACTGTGAAACCTCCCTTAAACAGCCAGTACAAAGCAGTATAATTCCCTGTATACATAAAATAGAAAGCTTCCACGCATTTCTTCCCAGCTGGCCATCAATACAAAGTAGGGAAGCAGTGCAAAATGCATTGTATTTTTTTTCTTTAGTCCTGTAAACATGGTATACCTGGTAATACTGTATGTATGAAATACTGTTTAGGTTTCAGAGTCGAATAAACTGGAAAACAACTGCTCCAGCTAATAAACCTGCATGATTCAGAGTAACAACAAAACTAGTGTTCCTTCTATCAATCAAGTTGTGCATTAGAGGCCATTAGGTGGATGCTGTTACTATGCTGAAGAAAGGCTTAAAGGAAAACTGAGGTTACAGTGGTGAAGTAAACTTCAACAAAAATCAGTTTTCTCAGTGAGAAATGTTATGTGCTACTATAATTTTAATTAAAATGAATTATTATCTTTGCCTAGAAAGCCTATTCCCTTTCAAACCCATGATCAAAGTTTCAAAGAAATCTTAAAAGGCTGTCACTGCTATTTCCTCACACTTAGGTGTAAAGTGTGTCAGAACTTATCTTTGAATCGTATACCATTTTTTAAAAATGCTCTCTTACTGATCATTACCTATATATCCAAAAATGCAACACATGTTCGGTAAGCAACTTTTACGCTAGTTTTGTATAATAGTTATATTTCCTTATTCTGAGATATATTTGATATTTTTGATAATATAACTATATAATTATGTGGCTAAGTATTCACTATCCTGGATGCCTTCAGATCTCAAGCTTTGGTGCCTTGTGCACAATGCGGAATGTAACTTCAACTCTATTTACTTTAGTCTATCCTACGATTTTCTTGGTACATGAAATAAACAATAAAGTAGTAAGGGTTGGCGATAATCAGAAAAAATGTACAGGTTACAGATTTTTGCTTAGGAGTACCCTGTATTTTCCAATGGTAACGATCAGGAACACAAACATAGAATAAAAATAGAAAATATTTAACTGTTTTCTTTATTAATACTGTCTAATAAGTATGAGACAACTGCTCAGTGACAATCAAAGGAAACACCGGGCTTTGGTAAAAGTTCCTTATGTTATACAGGTTCGCTTGCTAGAATTAATTGTACTAGAAAATGTTATGAGAACAAATTGTCATTCTTGAGGTCCTTGGAATGTATTGTTGGTGACCATGAGGATGGTTTGATCTTATTGGGGCTTTTGTGGTACGCTCCGACTTTTATTGGGAAAAATTGTGCATATAGAAAAGTTTCAACTCTTATATTATGTACACTTGTGGTGGTAAATGGGCAAGATGGACCAGGCGGCAGTCTTCCAAATAGCACCCTACTCATATGAGAGTGCATTTTACTACCAACGCAATAATACATGACAGCTTAACCTTGATCACATAGGAATATACTACAGATTTTACATGAGTCATAGTATGGTTTAAACGGATGTCCTAAGCAGTAACCATCAACAAGCACAGTAAGAAAAATCCAAGAATGGTCAGCTTGTTCAACCAGCCATTTTTGCTCATTGGAAGCAGAAGTTATTTTACTATGTTATCTGTGATCAAGTATTAACAAATACAAAGTTCCCCAATCCCCTGAGAAAGCCTGGTAGGGCGAAATGCATCGGAATTAAGGGACAAAAAAACAGTAACATAAAGTAAGAACTAATCAGCCCTAATAGACGCCACTGTTTAGTTTTAAAGAAAAAAGATCCCTCCTCACTATATGAATGTAATACACCTGGAGGAAGGGTCCTACAAGTTGTTTAACATAAGATTGTATAATTTCAATACACTATTTGTATTATATCATTTTTGTATACTTTGAGTACATAGAGCCAAAAAAACCCTCTTTCTCTCTCTTTGTTGTATTCTTTATACACAAACAAATCTTTTCACCTTCTCATTTACTTTGAGTTCCACTTGCAGTTTTTTAGATGTTTTTTATTTTTTTTTAGATGTTTTCACTTGTGACATGTTTCGACCTGTCTCCCTTAAAAATGCTCTGGTCTACAGTGGATGTAAAAATACAGGAGATAGGATGGTTAGCAGTTTATATGATGAAATAGGATATGATTTTACCTTTTGGCAAAACTGGAGGTAAAACTGGTAATTTTGGATTGGGTATGCATGGGAATTTTCCTGTAGACAAAAATGTAACCTATCCATAGCAGTCAAACAGAAAGCTTACTCATCCTTCCATGTATATATATGTCAAATGACTATTCCCTAACAAAAGGCAATAATCCCCCTAAACAGGCATTTGCCATTTGTACTGTGTATTGTAATGGTATTTATTTATTTTTTTACTATTTTTTTATTAAGTTTTAACAGATTTTCCAACACAATAAAAATACACAAAATTTATATTTCAATATTTTTGTTAGTTTTAACAATTTTACCCCCGGAAAAAACTAATAAACAAAAAGTGCAAGCATGCGTACTAATATGTAAAAATACACAGACAACCTAAATTATCATGGAAGCCAACTAATAATGAACCAATAATAAACCAATAATAATAATATAACATAATATTAGGACAACAGGGAAAAAAACCCAACAAGACATAACAACAGATAGGGAAAAAAAAGAGTAAAGGGGGAGGGGGGGCTTAAACACATTCTTAAACATAGGAACTCTTAACTATTTGTGATAAGGAATTTATATCTTTTCCAGGGGTCCCAGATCCTTTCAAATTTCTCCATTTTATTGAGGAGCTCATGTGTCATGTTTTCGTTGACCATAATCCAGTCAATCTTAGCAATAAACGGATCCAGCACTATGGTATTAGATTTTCAAGACTTAGCAAGTGTGATCCGAGCTGCCAACATGATAAGTTTCAAAAGTTTCAATGGGGATTTAGGAACAACCTGATCACAACTGCTAAAAAGAGCTACCTCAGGAGTTGCCTGCACAGGCTGCCCCAAGACCTTGGAGGTGATATCAAATATCTTCCTCCAATAAGCCTGGGCGACTGGGCAGGACCACCACATATGCAGCATTGTACCCCTGATATTGCATCCTCTAAAACATAAGGGAGAAGATGAGAGGAGACATTTTGACAGCCTCTCTGGTACCAAGTACCATCTTAATATTACTTTATAGTTTGCCTCCACCAGAGCTGAGTTGAGTGAGATTTTAGAAAGCGCCTAAGCAGCTTCATTCTACTCCTCCCTGGGTAGGGAAATCCTCAAGTCTTCTTCCCAAGAACACATATATTTCACATTAATACAGTATAAATCAATGAAATTTGACTTTCTATGTGAGCCAAAGATCTGCAAGAACCTTTGAATGCAGGTCGCATTGGGCAAGGAGCCTGCATAATCTTGGAACACACAAAAGATCTAATTTGTCTATAGCGAAAATACTCGTGCCTTGGCATTTCCTTTTTACTAACCAAGTATTCAAAAATAAGGACATCATTCACATTTATAATGTCATAAATTTTTTCAAACCCTTTGTCAATACACCAGGTAAATCTATCTAGGTCACTGCCAGGAGTAAACTCTGAATTATTCCACAAAGGGGTAAGAAGATCATGGACTGAACATAGTCCTGGGAATGAGCAGTATTTATCCCATATCTTAAGAGAATGACATAATGCGGGGCACCGTCTAAGTTGTCTAAATTTCTTAGGAGACCATATCAAAGATTCAATACTTCCTAGTAAAAGACCTGAATCCCTTGTATTGTGGAGTATGAGAACTGTCAAATTTGGGCCGCTATATAGTAGTGACTAAAAAGAGGAACCCCCAAGCTCCCCTGTGAACGAAGGGCATACATTGTCTTCCTCTGGATCCTACTCAGTTTGCTTCCCCAATTAAAATTCATAATTTTGCTTTGAAGAGATACCAGTGAGGATGGAATCTGAGGATGGAAGTGAGGATGGAATCTGAATGAGAAGGGTATGAAATAAATACAATATATGTGGTAAAACTTTCATCCTATCTGGCCTAACCAAGGTGGAGGAGCCATGGAGCAATTTTTTAAATCTAAGTAGATTTTTTTAAGTAAAGGAGTGAAATTGGCCTGAAACAGGCACTGATAAGTGGACATTAATTGTATCCCCAAATATTGCAAAGAGTTCTCCTCCCAGCAGAGATCAAAATTATCCTTAACCAGAGAAAGCTGACGGTCTGGAATAATAATATTCAGGGCTTGGGATTTAAAACGATTCACCTGAAGACCCGAAAGGACTGCAAAAGTATCAAGGATTTTAAAGAGATTAGGCAGTGTGGTATGAGGGAAGGTAATATACATGAGAATATCGTCAGCACATGAGGCACATTTATGCTCCCTGATATTCTGATATTCTATCCCCTGATATTCTGGTCTTCCCGAATTGCTATTGCTAAAGGTTCTAAAGCTAGAGCAAACAAGAGAGGGGACAGGGGACCACCCTGCCTCGTACCTCTCTTGATTGCAATATTAGATGAAAGGAAGCCCCACAATGAAATATTAGCCAGTAGATTATTGTATAATGCCTTTAGAAGGTTAACAAAAGAGTCACCGAAGCCCATTGTAGATAGAACCTAAAAAAGGTAGGTCCAAGAAACACTATCAAACGCCTTTTGGAGGTCAGTTGCTAACAGCATGGCTTCCCTCTTGTGTCCACCATACCAATCTGTATGTAAAAAGGGATATCAAATCTATTCTGCACCGTGTATGGTCAGGATCCTGTCTATAGAGCATAAAACCAACCTGGTCCAGGTATATATAAGCTCCCAAAGAGGAGCCTAAACGAATCAACATAAATTTAGTCATTGTTAAACAGATTGGTCTAAAATTGGCAACATCTAAGGTATTCTTTACCCAGTTTAGGGGTGACACTAATAAAAGCACGATTAGCCTCCGAAGACAAAAAGTTACCTTCTCTGATAAAATTATAATATTCAACTAAGTGAGGAATCAATTGAGAACCAAAGGTCTTTTAATACACATAAGAAAATCCATCCAGGCCAGGTGCACTACTGGATTTCAAAAACTTAAGGGCTTTAAGAGCCTCTTCAACAGTACAGGGCTTCTCCAGAATTTCCACATGCTTGATTTTAAGTTTAGGTAAATTAATTCCTCTGAGAAATGCTTCCACGGAACTTGGGGGTACATTTTGCTGTTTACTATAGAGGGAACTATAAAACTCTTTAAATGCTGCAAGGACTTTTTCAAGGTTCTGGGTTAGTTTGCCATCTTTTAGTTTAATCTTGGGGAAAAAAAGCATTTTAGGTCTAGGATTCAACTTATTGACTAGCAATCTCCCAGGCTTGTCTCCCCATGTGTAAAATTTATGAGTAGCCCATTGTAGAGATTTCTCAGGTTAGTGGTAAGCAACAGATTAAGCTCAGTACGCAGGGAGTCAATTTGGGGGCGTAGATCAAATATCGGATTAGACTTATGACACAATTGTAAAGTATGATAGGCCTTCATTTTAGATTCTATAAGTTTTTCCAGTGCCTTCTTCCGCTGGGCTCCTAATCTAAATAACTTCCCTCTAATGTATGCCTTATGGGCCTCCCAGTTAATGGCTGGAGAAGTATCTCCAGACATATTAACTGTAAAGTAACCCTCAATCAATTTCTCTACTTCCGATTTTGTTAGTGGGTCCAATAGGAGGCTCTCATTAGTCTCCACCTGAAACCTGCTCATGCACTGCATAGACCCCTCAATTGTACCACCACAGGGTCATGGTCTGACCAGGGAACTGACAAAATACAGGCGCTAATGGCCATGGGAATCAACTGCGGTTGGAGTAAAATGTGATCAATGTGAGTACTGATTATGGGCTATCGAGAAATACGTATAATCTTGATCAGTTGGATTCAACTTGCACCATATATCTATCAAATTATATTGGTTTAATAGGTGTGAAAATCTATGACTCTTCTTAGAAGGAAAGCGGTACCGTGGTGCACTGGTTTTATCTAGGACGTGATCTAGTGCCAGGTATTTGATCTTCAATAACGCCTTGTACTAAAAGAAATCTACCGCCTATAGCTCCGACTATATCTAAAGGTGAGAAGTTCAACCTCCTGGTGAAACATAACATCACACCACATTTCTTCTTGTTTGAGTTGGCATAATACCATACAAAAGAGAAATCTTTTATGAAAAAATTGTGGCATGAAGTTACCAGAAAAAATCTGTCTCTTGCAGTGCTAGGATATCTACTTTTAGGGAAATGTAATAATGAAATGCTTTAGCCCTTTTGGTTGAAGAACTGAGCCCCTGTACATTAGGCATCATTCAGCTAGTAAAGCAAAAAACGCATGGGACTAGGGATAAGCGAGAATGCCTCTGACAGTCTCTCAAAATTTTTCTCGAACTTCCGATGGGTCCGCGAAATTTGGGCAAACCGAATTTGGGAAACCACTGTCCAGGTTCCCATGACCCCTGGGCTGTACTTATCAATGATAATTACAGCCCAGGGACCGTGGGAACCTGGACAGTCACAGCTGAACTCATATGACCATTGAGAGGTCATATGATTTCAGTAGTACGACTGCGGTCACAGCTGATTGGAGGGACGTGCCTCCAATCAGCTGTGACTGCAGGTTCCCATGGTCCAGGTTTCACAGTCCAGTAATTGTTTCCCTTCATCAAATGTAGTAAAGGAGGGAGTTTTCCCCTGGTATTAAAAAATCAAGTGGAAGGGGAAGGTCCATCTATAACTTTTCTTATGAAACAGAAAGGACTGGAGAAGCGGTTTCAATGCTCTTCTGCATTGTATAATGAGTGGAGAAAGATCCAAATATATTTGAACTGGGACTCCCTCCAGTACTACCAAATCACAGCTTCTGGTAGCCTTCATTAAGGCTTCTTTAGTGGAATAATAGTGAAGTTTCACAATAATGTCCCTGGGGGGGGGGCATCTGTTTTAGGAGCCACTAAAGCCCTATGAGCTCTATCAATTTCAAAGTGTAAATCAGGCAGCATATCTCTGAGAAATTGCTTGACCACTCCAGATACATCTTTAAAAAACTCAGGCAGGCCTCAGATGCAGAAATTGGAACACCAGGACGGATTTTCCAAGTAGTCTATTATGTATTGCAGTTCCTCTATTTGAGTTTCAAATACTGATATTTGCTTTGTATTTTGAGATACCCTAGTAGCTGTGGTGTCAAGATTTTATTTAATCTACTGCTTAGACCTTGTAAATCTTGTCAGTAGTAATAGAAGCAGAGGTCTTAGCTAGTTCAGCCATTTAACTGAAATCCGCATGGATTGAGATCGGGAAACCCGATTTTTCTGTTTGCCCGTCTGTTTTCCGGTAATGTCAATCCAGCGTGTATGCTCTGGGTAAGTTCCGTCGTCTGCCAAGCCACTGCAGCTGTCGAAGCTGGTTATGTGAGGGTCGGTAAAAGAGCTAGAGGGGAGCTGAAGCATCTATCTCACCACCACCATAGATGCCGGCGCATGCCATGTTATTTTTATAGTTTTATTTTTGTTTTGTTTTTTATTAATACCTCCCCTCAAGAAATCTGATGTGTTTTAAAATATTTTAGGCTTATACAAAAAATGCTATGCAGTTAGACAAGTTATGTGCTAGCACTAGTAACCTCAAAAAAACCTTCAGTAATAATTTTCAGTGATCAGATAACAGTGGATGAAATTGATTTTGCTATTTTAATATTGCTCTTTTCATATCATGTATCATTCACACTGAATCTGTATTATGTTATAGTAACAGCTATTTAAATATTTAGTCCTTGCCTAAATATTTTTTCCTGCTATTGGCTGCTAGCCTTATTTAAACCTCCCTGATTCCAGGCTCTAGTTGCTGGATCCTCAGCCTTGTTACCTGAGACTTGCTCAGTTACACTCTGCTTTATTGTGCCTTTTTGGATTCCTGACCTGTACCTAACCTAGACTACGATTGTTTACTGCCTGCACTGACTTTTGCCTGACCTTGACTACGATTGTTTGCCGCCTGCACTGACCTGTGCCTGGACCTGGACTATGATTGTTTGCTGCTTGCACTGACATGTGCCTGGATTTAGACTACGCCAGCCACCCGCCCTGGTCTCAGTCTGCCTAGAATTTGCCTCTCGCTGTCATCAGTGCCTGATCTTGGCTGTTCCTACACTGAAGCCCTCTGTTCTGCTTTCCCCTGGTGGGGAGAGCCTGGGGGTTGTGACCTGGAGGTATTCTCCTCCCAGCAAGGTAGTCTGGTGGCCACTTGGGTCACTGGCCCATCATCATCACTTGTGTGGTGCTCTAGTGAAGACCAGTAGACCCTTAGATTACATGCCCCAGGTAATCCTGTGTTACCTGCCAGGGGGCATAGCCCTAAATGTGTAAAATATAACAGAGAAGTGCAAATGTGCAGTAGCACACACCAGGTTTTTTGAAGTTGTATGTTTTTTGAGTACACTAGGTTGCTGCATGCAAAAACTGAAAGATTTCTATATGAGAAAGCATGTCATTGCTGTTTAACATTCTTAAACAATGAATGGCATATTTATGTAGTGATTCTAGTTTCTCCTAAACTGTACTACTTCTCCCATTGGTAGTGTGTATTAGAATTAAAGAGTTAAAGATCTGATTCTACCAAGACTGTTCTAAGAAAATACTGTTAACGAGAGATTCCAAGCATGAGATACAGAAATACATTTATAAATCAGCACCATGAATCAGAAGTGGGAAGGACAAAATGACAGACAGACCTCTTGAGGCTATCCTCTTGTAATAACAGAGGGGGGTTGTACAATTTAATGTGACATTGGAATCATGACAGGCAATGACTTTATATCTTTTACTGCAATATTCAAATTTTAATGTGCAGATTTGTCACAATTGAGACATAGGCTGTATTTCCCTTTGAGTTAGCAATATTTAACTTTTGCGTTCTGTCACATCTACACATAATACAGAAATGAAGAATGTCCTTATCCAGCCCTCCTTCATTCCCTGAAGTAGATTCTGAGGGAAACAATTTATCAAAGTTTTCCAACTGCAAAATTAATGCAAAAGAACACTTCAGTTAAACAAATTTATCTAAAAGCAATTTTGCTGTGCTGAATAAAAGCTTGATTCCCTGCTGGGTTTCTATATGTTGTAGGTTGTTTGCCTTCATATGAAGAATAAAGTTAAATTTAAATACCTTCTAAAGAACAGGTAAATAAGGGTCTCTGTCTACAGGATTTTGTTCACTGCAGTTGGGCTTGCTCTCCCATCCAAAGTAGGTCAAACCCAATTCATAACAAAATCAACTGTGGGTCAATTGCACCTGGATCTCAAAAACACGAGATCCTAATGTTGTCAGGCTGTTGGCACTGGCACAAGCCTGAGGACCCTCAACACAGACCCGAAGCACAGAAACAAATCACGATGCATCTCAAATGAATCAAAGAACTGGTATAATTGTTATTTTACTAAGTATTTTTTTTTTTTCATTGTTGAGAAGAATGGAGTTTTATTAGATTACAGGGTTTTCCTTGACCCTCCTGTCTTTATATTGAAGACAGCTTTAGTGATACCTAAGCAATATTTATAATGATGTTTCATGATTGAATTATTTTAGGAGAAAATTATCATGAATATATAAACATGATAATAAAAAAAATCATTCGGGTTAGTAAATTAGGCCTATTGAATTTTTCCCTTCAAAATCATTTGAACCGGATTTGCATCCTTCTCTGATTAAATGTTGCTGAAAATTTGTACAAGTTCATTAATGAAGGTACAAATGACACAACACAAACTGGATCAAAACAGTTAGACTGACATACAGTATAACTAGAACTAGCTATTTACATGATACTAATTCTAGTATCCTTGTTTTTTTCCCAATCTGACTCCAGGTTTGCATGCCCCTCCTTCTATGCTGCCACTCTACACCTTTAACAAGCTACCCAGCTACCCCCCTGATCCCCTACTCCTTTAATTTTATGCTTCCATTCCTGCCATTTCCCTATTGGTCTTATAGCCTTATTCCCTTCTCCATTAACTTCCTGCTCATTGAACAGAGAGAATAATATTTATTATTTGTGAAAATGCATAGGAAACTGCACTGCTGAACTCTGCCTGGTCATGCAATGTTGCAGGTGTGCGTAAACCATATAAGTGGCAGAAATGAATTACAAATTCTTTGGCTGGCTGAACATATTCACAAATGAGTTGGCAGGTGGAAGAGTAAACATACAGTAAATGTATTTCAATTGTGTATTCAGCTGCTTGTCTAAAAAGTCATGCCTTAATGTGTCACAGTTACCTTGACATAAACTAAAGCCCCATGTTCCTACCATATCCTTCCCATTTTCCTTGCTTTGTTGTGACTGATGCAAAGCACTATGTAATCATTTCACACTTCTGGAAAATTTTGTGAACTAGGAGCAGGAATGAATGACAAAATCCTAGGCAGAGACAGCATTATTCTCAGGCGTAATATATGTGCAATCCCAAATCAATATACATTTGTTGCCTGCTGCACAGACCATGGTAAGAAGGAGTTAAATGAACAATGTTAATTATCCACACTGCCATATCCGTATGAATATTTCTGCACAGATTCATGGCACTTATCTTCATATTTCTATTTTAAGTATAGAGATCAGGTTATAAAAGTGAAGATAACATATCATTTATCAGGTTGATCTGGAGTTAATACAGAAAAAAAACAGGCTGTGAATATATTTCAGTATTACACTTAGTATTAAAATATGATTATAATCAGCAGATTATTGTTTAAGTTTTTTTTTTTTATCTAAATGAATATAACATGCTAATCTCTGTTTAAACTCAGTGTTTTCTAGTCTTATTTCACTAAATTCTCAAACGTGTTAATTGTCTTAATTTCTGTCATTTTTTTGTCACATGACTGTTTTTTATAATCATTTTGTAGCTTAATATGTTTTCAATAAAATATTACAGAAAGAAAGCTTTGGCTTCAAGGTCAACATGATTTAATCACTCAATAAAGAGACTTTATAGTGCACTGTCAGAAAGTGTTTGAGTTATGACGAAATTTTGTGTTTGCCTCCAGACAAAGGATTTGCATGTCTGTATCAAACTGTATTTCCTTAAAATCATTATGGAAGATATTCACGACAAAGATATTAATCTGAACATTAGATTTGACCTCTGGCTTGCAGTAAACATAATTTAGCAATGCACCACCATCCATTTGGATGATATCCTAATTACAAACTAATGAGTGATACATTTAGATTTGTCTTAACATTATTCTACAAAGCCTAATACATAATCATTTAATAGTTGGAATAGGAGGAGTGCTGCACTATATAAACTCTCTACAAAAAATCTTTAATATATTTATGTCACTGTAAAGATGTTCACAGATGGTTGGAGGACATGCATAACTTATTCAGAGGAGGATTACAGGAAACAGAGAGTTAAGACAGGTGAGAGTCCATCACAGGGAATACTTACTGTATAGATGGGGTCAAATTGCAAGAAGAGGGGTCTTCAGGTAATGGTGAGTGAGGTGACAAATTACAGTTTCAGGCAGAATTGAATACGTTTTAGATGAGCTGTACCTAACCACCTACGCTATTGGCTTTGTTTTTTATTTAGGTTCTATATTTGTATATTATGGAAACATTTTTGATGTTACAGGGTTCATTGAAGGGGTATATTTGGGATAAAACTAAAATACAAGGGACTTTATCCCCTTCTGGGTGGTTTAGTCTGTAATGACTAACTGGGGTTTTACAAGGTAAAGTGTCTGCAGTGTCTGGTTTCCAATTCAGTGGCGGTTGGTGTCTTGAGAAGATTAAAAAATTGATCACTAAACATACAATATAGTTAATGTAAGCATATTCGTGGACTATTGGTTCTAATTTTGGTGATACCAAAGCATCTTTGTGCACAAAGTTGACATTAGAACATGTTTTAAACGCATCTTGTTCTTTTGTACTTTTCTGACTTATTTCAGCAACAGTTCACAAAATTTTGTTTGGAGGTTTTGAAAAGTATTTAAAATTGGCAGGTGACTTTAAAAAAATGTTTTGTCAAGCACATTTTTGTCACAATACTATGCTTAGTGACTTTGCTACCCCATTTTTTTCCATTTGCTATGTCTTTTTGTAATGGTCAAAGGGGTAACTTAAAAAGTTTAGAAAAGAGATGGAATCTATTTTGCAATCTCAGTGCAAAGGACATTGCCTATCTCCCAATCTACATTTATGCAGGTACTTATTGAGGAGAGAGGTTATCTGTCAATATTTACATGAATTAGCTGTACAAGTGCCAAATTCCACACCAAGGTCTACCAAGGGCCTCACTACATGGAGTAATTTAAATTTGATTTTAATTTTGATTCACTAATATTATATGATTCACTATATTGAGGACATCAAAATTGTAAGTGTGTCATATTTTTGTTGTTTCTGTTTTGTTGTATAATAATATTTAACTAAGTATTGTGTGTAACATAATTTGCTATAGCCATTAAATCACAAACTAAATATTAAAATCATACGGGTGCCTTCTTTCAGTTCAATTTCATGTGGACTATGACATTTACTTTGTTCCTTCCTAATTATTGTCTAATTTTCTCTAAGCAAACTCAATCTTTTTCACTATAGTTTGTATGTCAGTTAACAGTACCACCACTTAGTATGTTTGGATGTTTGAAAGGCCCAGTCCACCAACTCACCTAGAATTGATTTATAGTAAGAAAGTTGGACCAGGTCTCTGAGAGTTATGTACATAACTACAAATCAAAGGTGCCAGAATATCTAAATAAAAAAGCAAAGTATTATTATAGGAGATAAAAAAGAATCCAAAGTAAGACATATATGTTTAGAATATTGATTCTCCCCAGCCACATAAAAGTTGCACTACCCTAAAACTAGTGTGATTATATGCAGTAAATAGGAGTAGTTGTATTTCATACGTAGTTGATGGCCAAACCCCAAAATATTTTATCAGTTTACATCAGTTTGCAAGGTAAAGGATTACTGCAAAGACTGTAGAAGTGTTTCAGATTTTGACTTCTGGGGAAGGAGTCATCTGTGTCGGTTGCTCGTTGTGTCGGCTCCGCTATCAGACAGCTCTTTCTACAATCTCAGCGGCGTCCCTGCATACGAAATCAGTTCTGGCCGGCTTGGTCTGCTGAGTACTGTTGCCAGCACCCATTCTTTTACCCGCATCTGACTCAGGAGCAAGCTTAATCTCGGAGGCAGCTGATTCAGACAAGTCCCTGGCGGCCATTTTAGCTCTTCCACGTGGTGCCCTGCAGCTTCATCTGCCTGTAAAGCTCTCACCTCTCCTCCTGCCAGTTTCTGCAGTGTCACTGCATCCATCTGATTAGGGGTGCATTGAAGGGTGGATCAAGACCCTAAATATTTGGGATCCTTATACACTACACCTGAACCTTGCTTACTCCTTTACTGGGGGTCCTGGGCAGCCATCTTTCCTTGTGAGGCCCAGAGGCTGCTTCACCCTGCAAGCCAGCATACCCTCCATTACCTGTATCCACAGTCCAGCTCCATCTACTGAACTGGGAGGCATTTGGAGGTGAATCAGGCTCCTACAGAACTGGATCTCCCGCTACCTGAGGCTTAGTTCCTATATTATCTCCTGCGAAGAGGCCTGGGCGGCCAGCTTACCCGGTGGCCTCCCACCATTTACTTGGTTGCTGTATCATGCTCCATCCATCAGGCCTGAAGGCATCGAAACACGGAATAAAAACCCACACTCCTGGAGACTTCCCCCACTTTCCCTGGGTTTCATATTGTTTGCATAAGGTACTGTCTTCATTATAATTAAGTCTCTCACGTGACTGATAGCCTTTCATCTGTACATAGACTGTCACTCTCAGGCTGGACATTGCCTGTACACAGTTACTTTGCTAAAGTTAATCACAATATTCTGTGTCTTCCCTGGAATACTGGCTACATAACCATAATTACTATAGACAAATTCTTTGGAGTATTCTATTTTCACCAGCTCCTTCCTGGAACATACTCAGTTGTAATAGAGTTGCTTTTACCAGATCTGGGAACCACCACCAGCATATTCCCACACCTGCCTCCTGAATGCTGAAAAGGTACATTATTGAGATCTGTGCTCTAGTTTTGTGCAGTGGACACCACTTTATAAGACTGTTCTTCCTCATTCTCTACGAGACCCCAGAAGATATCATCATGTACAGTTAATCCTGCAGGTAGTGGGGCCCCACCCCAGCCGGGTTTTACATGCAGGTGTATATGCAAGCAAAAATACGGAGAGATAAAAGTTCTTTGATTCCCTCTTACCATATACCTCAGTGCAATTCCATAAGCCCAGCTCCTGCTTACCATGAGCAAAGGTAAACCCAACAGTCAATCCCCCCAAAAGCAGGAGATTCTGAACTTTTTCGCTCGTTCGAAAACCCCAGGCCCCAGTGGGAGTGGCCCTAACACCAGGCTCAACATAATTCAGGCCAACCATGTCCACAGACCTCCATAGATTCTTCAGATATGTGGGACAGGGATGCCTATTTAAGGTCGGTACCCACCAAAACAGACTTTGAATCATACCTTACATGCATTCAAAACTCCTTCCGCTCTGAACTGGGCACACTTGAATCTGACCTCGGCATCAGAATAGAGGAAGTGGAACAAACAACAAACAACTGAAGTCCTCCGTACTCATGTACAAAACCACTAATACACTTTCAATAAACATTCTGTACTGCTTCAACAACTATTATACCAGCAGGTTGATCTGGAGAACCGGAGCCATCGCAATAATATACGGATTTGAAGGCTACCTTAATCGGTTAAGCCAAAAGATCTCCACGCAGCTGCAACCTCTCTGTTCAATGAGCTTCTTCAAAATCCATGGGACAATTTTATAGAAATAGATTGCATTCACAGAACCCTGGGCCCAAAAAGTCAGGACCCAGACAGGCCTAGAGACGTTATCTGCTCGTTCACTCTTACCACCTTAAAGAACTTATGCAGGACGCCAGATTGCAGGAGGAGTTCAACTTTTACAATCAACCTATATCTTGACCAACCTCTCTCGCAACACTTTAGCACTCTGCCGACCATTAAAGCCATTGCTAATTATGCTGAAGGATAACAACATCAAATACGGCTTCCCGTTTCAACTCTACGTGCAGGTAACAAGTCCGCCACTTTTCTTCAACTGGGAGACTTAGCAACTTTCTTGGCAACGTTTGAGCTACCCCAAGTAAACCTCTCGTATTAGCCTACTATGCCTCTGATTCCCCCGACAGCCCCTGAGAGGCAGTAAGTACAGAAGAGACCAAACCAAGCCCAGATGCAACGCTCTCCACAAGCTTTGCGCTGACCACTAACTACACTTGCAAAGACCTAGTCACACTCTTGGTTTACAGAGACTGTTTTCCCCTCTCTGCAATGGATCTGGGTCGCTGACCCAGTGAGGTATTTTTACAGATGTTTTGATATTAGGTCCTGTTTTGATTTACATTGCTAATGTTTAAAGTTTAGCATTTCTTTAGAGAATTAGTTTATGTATGTACTCTCCCCCGTACAGCTAACATTAGCCAATTCTATAATCATAGGCCCGGCCCGGGTGGTGGGAGCCTCGCCCTGACTACCTAAGCTACCCTTTCCAAGGGAATTAGTGCAGTTGATCTGCACCTACTGTGTTTTGTATTTATTTTTGTATTGATTGTTTCTTTTTCTGTTTGTTTTATTTTGCTTATTTTGTTCCCCTGTTCTTACCCCACCCCACTCCCTCCAGGGTCCCTGCCCCCTGCTCTGGGGAGTAGCTATCCCACCATATTGCCCTAACTTCATAGTATCCTCTACTCACGATGGGCCTAAAGTTGATACATATAATGTCAAGGGGTTGAATACCCTTGAGAAATGTTCCACATTAGTAGCTGAGTTACACAGATTAACAACACAAATTGCTTTTATACAGGAAAATCACTTTCGTAGGGACAAGACTCCGAAGTTAGGTAACAAGAGATACCCTACAGTGTATCAAAGCTGTACCGATTCGTTCAAATCCAAAGGGGATAGTATTCTGTTAGCCTCCTCTGTTACATGGCATTTTAAGGATCAACTGGGTTGTCAGGAGGGTAGGTCCCCATTCGTTAAAGGAACTCTAGAAGGATGCATGTTTACCTTAGCATTCATATATCTTCTTAATACTGGACAGGCCTCCGTCCTAAACAGGGCCCTCAAGAAACTGTAAAGGTTTCAAGAAGGCATCCTGATTCTGGGGGTAATTTTAATTTTACACCAGACCTCCTGCAGCAGCTGCAACCACCCTTCACCTTGTAATCATAGCCAAATACTGAAGGTTCTGTCTCAACATAGGCTCCTTGACTTATGGCGGATTCTAAACCCACATGGCAGAGATTACACGTTCTACTCCCCCCCCCACACGGCTCGTACTCGAGGATTGACCATTTTTGGCTCCCACACAGTTCTTCTCCATTGGCTCAATAACCTTATCAGACCATGTTCTGGTATCTATATCTATAGAGTTACCTTACAATTGCCCTAAATCCAGGAATTGAAGCCTAAATGAATCTTCCATTTGAGGCACTGGCAGGAAGGTGGCTAACACATGGTTTTACTGGTCGCAATTCACATCATCCAATGAATATCATACTTACTCTACTTTGCCAATATTTAAAACATTGGCGCCCTATCTGGAACGCCCATTAGGCTTCCCCTTTGTGCACGTTTTTGGTAGCTACCTCTAAACAGACTCTTCTTGCAGGCGACCTCCCCAGTAATGGAGCTTATTCCCCTCCATCCCCACCCCTGTTTCTTCCTCACCTCACCTTTATGTTTTTCTTTTTATGTAACTGTTTTCGAATGCTCCTATATGTTAGTTTATCTTTTACTTTTCTAAAAAGTGTGCACATTTGTTTTGTCATATTTTGGTGTAAATGTATTTTATGCCTCCCCCTCCCTGGGTTTCTACTATGTACCCCTTTAAAAGTTATAAATAAAGAATGTTTTTTTTATTTTTAAAAAGGAGTGTTTCAGATTTGTTAAGATTATTTTTTAAGGTATAAAGTTACCCCTAAAATGTTGCAATTCTGGCATTAAATTAGCAGTGGTATTTGTGGATTATGTGTGAAAGAAGTATGTAATCTGCAAAATCTGGCAATTTGTTAAATTTGTAGTTTGATCTATCCTTTACATAAAACCTTCTGAAATTCAGTATTTCACCTAAATAAACCTCAATTTCACCCCAGGTGTTGCATTTGCTTTGTGTGTGTGTGTGTGTGTGTGTGTGTCCTTTTCACAGGTTGAATAATAAAATGTGAACATTTCAACTTTCAAATGTAGCACCAAACTAGGGACTTGATTATTGAGGTTGATTGATAAAGCTGATACTCATCAGATGAAGTCTCTGATAAACAAACTAGGACAGGCAAACTTGGCTTTTTGGTTGGAAACTAAAAAGATAAGCAAAATATTTATAATCAAAAGCTAAAAACTCTGGCCCAAACAAAGTATGCACTAATTACAAACTCAACTAAACATATAGGTATAAAACCTAAAGGGGTATATGCATTGTAATAAGCAAAGGGTACATCTTTTGGTTAATATTTGTCCATAACCCAAAAATCTTATACCCTTGTATGTTTTTAAAGTACATTTAACATAAACAATCTAGCTCAGGGTTGCCAGACAGGTGGATAGCGATCTACCTGTAGATCGCATTTGCAACACTAGTAGATTGCGGAGCCCTGCCTTTCAAAATCAACTCTACCCAGCACAGAAGTTATTAGGTCCAAGTTTTTTTTGTTGGTAGATCATTTTGACTTGGTAATTTTAAAAGTACCTTGCGAGCCACAAAAGTGTGGGCACCCCTGATCTAGCATAAATCCAATTATTTATTATAGAACCCAATATTTTGCTTCTTCTTAAACTGGCATTAGAAAAAGAATCTCAGTTTTTACACCAGTAGATGGTTCTGCAACCTTTTAACAAACTTGCTATTTGATAATAAAGAGTTTCTTAGGACACTTTACATGGGGCCACAGCTCATGTGCTTTGCCTTCAAATCCCTACACAGGTATTGTCCCACTTACATTTCTGACTTGGTAGAAAAATACTAGTGTTGGTCGAATAGCTCACTATTCGATTCGGCAGCTGTTCGGCCTCTACAGCCTCCAAACAGATGTAAAAAGATACATTATAAAAGGATACATAAAAAGATACATCTTTACATAAAACCTTCTGAAATTCAGTATTTCACCTAAATAAACCTCAATTTCACCCCAGGTGTTGCATTTGCTTTGTGTGTGTGTGTGTGTGTCCTTTTCATAGGTTGAATAATAAAATGTGAACATTTCAACTTTCAAATGTAGCACCAAACTAGGGACTTGATTAATGAGGTTGATTGATGAAGCTGATACTCATCAGATGAAGTCTCTGATAAACAAACTAGGACAGGCAAACTTGGCTTTTTGATTGGAAACTAAAAAGATAAGCAAAATATTTATAAACACAAGCTAAAAACTCTAGCCCAAACAAAGTATGCACTAATTACAAACTCAACTAAACATATAGGTATAAAACCTAAAGGATTATATGCATTGTAACAAGCAAAGGTACATCTTTTGGTTAATATTTGTCCATCACCCAAAAATCTTATACCCTTGTATGTTTTTAAAGTACATTTAACATAAACAATCTAGCTCAGGGTTGCCCAACAGGTGGATAGCGATCTACCTGTAGATCGCATAGGCAACACTAGTAGATTGCGGAGCCCTGCCTTTCAAAATAAACTCTACCCAGCACAGGAGTTATTAGGTCCAAGTTTTTTTGTTGGTAGATCATTTTGACTTGGTAATTTTAAAAGTAGCTTGCGAGCCACAAAAGTGTGGGCACCCCTGATCTAGCATAGATCCAATTATTTAATATAGAACCCAATATTTTGCTTCTTCTTAAACTGGCATTAGAAAAAGAATCTCAGTTTGTACACCAGTAGATGGTTCTGCAACCTTTTTACAAACTTGCTATTTGATAATAAAGAGTTTCTTAGGACACTTTACATGGGGCCACAGCTCATGTGCTTTGCCTTAAAATCCCTACACAGTTATTGTCCCCCTTACATTTCTGACTTGGTAAAAAAGTACTCCCCCAGCCGCTCTCTCCACTCCTCCAATGACCTTCTAATGACTTCCTCACTCATACCCTCATCACATGCACAGATACAAGACTTCTCTAGAGCTGCCCCAACTCTCTGGAATGGTCTTCTTCGTCCTATTCGGCTTGTTCCTATTTTCTGCTCATTTAAAAGAGCACTCAAACCCCATTTTTTCAAACTTGCCTACCCATGTTCTGTCTTCTGAAACCATCACTACTTCCCACCACTACATATCTCCCATCCTTTTGTGTGTGAAATTCCCCAACCTACTGGATTGTGAGCTCTTCGGGGCAGGGTCCTCTCCTCCTATATCACTGTCTGTATTAGTCTGTCATTTGCAATCCTTATTTAATGTACAGCGCTAATATGTTGGTGCTATATAAATCCTGTTTAATAATAATAATAACAATAATATTAATATTCCAGGTAGCAATATTAGTACAATACACCACCTGTGTTTCATGGTCAATACACCACCTCATGTTTGATTTATTATTATTATCAATTATTCCTCCTGAAATTCACTGGCAGATGGTTAGATATTTGTAGGCAAATCCTTTCAGTTCCTATTAAAAATAATGACTCGTTCTGCCATCTAGTGGCCAATCCCAAAGTGTTACAATTGGAAATTCTGTCTGAGTAAGCAGAAACTATGAATGAATCTAGTGTGAACTGACATGGGAATAATTTATAAATAGAGCCCCAAATGTCAACAATGATATCATTTTCAAACATTTAATTTTTATTCAAATCTATTGATATCTAGTGATAATACTTGGATGTATGACAGGGATAACATTTCTGAAAAGTCAATAGTAGCATACTTTCCTCGCAGTATTCTTGTAAAGTTTTTACTAAAAAGCTCTATTTAGTATCTTCAAGATGTTCTGGTAATTATACCTGCAGAAAATCAACAAGGACAAAAGTGCACTGAAAGCTTATCCTGCTTCCTGCCCAAAATATGTCACAGCATTTCATTGTTTCATTTACAATGTGAAGTGTGGTTATCACTATCATTGTATTGCCTTATTAATTCATTTAAGTTCAAACTACAGTAATAATCACATAATATGTTGCAAATTTCACCAAATTTAAACAACATTACATGTATTTCAAGTTATCACTAAAGACTGATATTGTCAGGAACTGTACTGAGAGATGTAAGATCACTGATGCAGTAAATGACAGGTAAATGACACAGAGGATCTGGCAAGGACACAGGGAAGGGCAGGCCTTTAAAAAGGCAACTCCCAGCTGCATGATTAAAGCGGAAGTAAACGAAAAACAAAAAAATTACACTTACCTTTATTCCCGCAGATCCCTCAATGGAGCTGGTCATTCTTGCAAACCAGTCCCACGTTGTCCTGGGATTCCTCTTGGTCCTGGTACAGAGGAAGCGCTGGGCCCTGCTATCCTATGCCTTCTCTTCTGGTCTTCTTTTTTCATCACCCGATCTTGCACTTCGCAGGTGCGAGATCAGGTGACATACTGTGATCTCACTGTGCATGTGTGAGATTTGCATCTCTTTCCCCTTGGAGGAAAAGATGCCCTATCTGTGCATGCCCAAGATTGGGCATGTGCAGAAGCAGCAGCCAGAGCCCCCCAGATGCATGACATAACTGGATGATATTTAATTACTCAGGGAGCAGAGCAATCAGCGGAGCTTTATGCTGACAGCTCTGCTCCCCTGATCCTGGAGGCAATACGAGGGCAATAGAGATTGAATGGAAATACTATCTCCATTCATACCTCTAAATAATTTAAGAAAAAAAAAAAATCCAAAAAAAAAAATCGAATGCAGCAAAATTCGGTTCGGGTGTACCCGAATTCGAACAGCCATATTCGGTTCGAATATAGGGACAACCCGAATTCGAACATCAACACTAAAAAATACTCCCCCTGCTGCTCTCTCCGCTCCTCCAATGACCTCCTAATGACTTCCTCACTCATACCCTCATCACATGCACAGATACAAGACTTCTCTAGAGCTGCCCCAACTCTCCGGAATGGTCTTCCTCGTCCTATTCAGCTTGCTCCTACTTTCTGCTCATTTAAGAGCGCTCAAAACCCATTTTTTCAAACTTGCCTACCCATGTTCTTCTGTCTTCTGAAACCATCACTACTTCCCACCACTACATATCTCCCATCCTATTGTGTGTGAAATTCCCCAACCTACTGGATTGTAAGCTCTTCGGGGCAGGGTCCTCTCCTCCTATATCACTGTCTGTATTAGTCTGTCATTTGCAATCCTTATTTAATTTACCGCGCTGCGTAATATGTTGGCGCTATATAAATCCTGTTTATTAATAATAATAATAATAATATTCCAGGTAGCAATATTAGTACAATACACCACCTGTGTTTCATGGTCAATACACCACCTCATGTTTGAGTCTGACCAGACATCCTATGCAGTGCGTTGTCTTTTCCGTCAATGGGCCTAACTTATTAATGCTCTCAAAGGCTGGAAAGAATACATTTTTGTCAGCGAAGCTAGGTGATCCAGCAAACCTGGATTGGATCTGGTCCAAGATTCAAAACATTTGCTAGCAAATAGGAAATGACTTTGAAGAAATTCCTTTCAGATTTACTGGATCATCCAGTTTCACTTGTAAAAAGTGTATCCTCCTAGCCTTGGAAAGCTTTATTAAATCAGGCCCAAAGTGTCTGTTGGTGTTGAAGGTGATGACAGATCTAAGTATTCAGGGGTGACAATGTTTGGGCAACTTTTTTAAGAAGTTAATACAAAACTAACAAAGAAAGTGAGTGAATGAAAGTTTTTACATCCTTTTCTCCTCCTTCATCTTTACTGATTTTTTATTGATAGATCTTAGAAAAGAAATGTTTAATTTGCTCATTGGAACCTCTCAGTTGTTGATGTTGATGTTGAAGTTGCTATTGATGGTTTTAGAGGTTTACTTTAATCTAATTTGTTGATGTAGACATTGTCTACAAATAAGTTGTGATTACTTTTTTAATGAGCTCAAGGGGGTCTATTTATATATTATTCCTCCTGAAATTCACTGGCAGATGGGCTAGATCTTTGTAGGCAAATCCTTTCAGTTCCTATTAAAAATAATGACTCGTTCTGCCATCTAGTGGCCAATCTCAAAGTGTTACAATTGGAAATTCTGTCTGAGTAAGCAGAAACTATGAATGAATCTAGAGCGAACTGACATGGGAATAATTTATAAATAGAGCCCAAAGTGTCAGCAATGATATCATTTTCAAACACTTAATCTTTATGCAAATCTATTGATATCTAGTGATAATACTTGTATGTATGACAGGGATAACATTTCTGAAAAGTCAATAGTAGCATTCTTTCCTCACAGCCTTCTTGTAAAGTTTGTACTAAAAAGCTCTATTTAGTATCTTCAAGATGTTCTGGTAATTATACCTGCAGAAAATCAAGAAGGACAAAAGTGCACTGAAAGCTTATCCTGCTTCCTGCCCAAAATATGTCACAGCATTTCATTGTTTCATTTACAATGTGAAGTGTGGTTATCACTATCATTGTATCGCCTTATTAATTCATTTAATTTCAAACTACAGTAATACTCACATAATATGTTGCAAATTTCACCAAATTTAAACAACATTACATGTATTTCAAGTTATCACTAAAGACTGATATTGACAGGAACTGTACTGAGAGATGTAGGATCACTGATGCAGTAAATGACAGGTAAATGACACAGAGGATCTGGCAAGGACACAGGGAAGGGCAGGCCTTGAAAAAGGCAACTCCCAGCTGCACGATTAAAGCGGAAGTAAACGAAAAACAAAAAAATTACACTTACCTTTATTCCCGCAGATCCCTCAATGGAGCTGGTCCTTCTTGCAAACCAGTCCCGCGTTGTCCTGGGATTCCTCTTGGTCCTGGTACAGAGGAAGCGCTGGGCGCTGCTATCTTATGCCTTCTCTTCTGGTCTTCTTTTTTCATCACCCGATCTTGCACTTCGCAGGTGCGAGATCAGGTGACATACTGTGATCTCACTGTGCATGTGTGAGATTTGCATCTCTTTCCCCTTGGAGGAAAAGATGCCCTATCTGTGCATGCCCAAGATTGGGCATGTGCAGAAGCAGCAGCCAGAGCCCCCCAGATGCATGACATAACTGGATGATATTTAATTAGAGAAAGTGATTCCTAAACTGCCAAAATATAGCTTTTTTCATTCTACACATTACCTGCCCTGCTGCAGTATTCACTTAGTGAGTAGAGAAACCTCCCGCAGCCTATTGCAGAGCAGCCATTCACTTGGAGTGGTCATAACTTAGTTATAACTTAGTAGAGATCCACACAGAGGTGGAAATGAATGCATGTGAAGATAGTTGAGGCATACACATCTGTTATGAAAGGCTAGGAAAAGTACTTTACATGTGGTCCTCTTTCCAAATCCAGCCTAAGTGGATGGTTTGCTATTGGGTTTAAATAGTTATCAGCAGCCAATCAAGATATGCAAGAGGCTAAGTTTCCTGTGGTGACATGAGGTGCTATGCAGACAATGGAGTGACCAAAATGTATGGCGAGTGTAATTTGCACTCAATTCTGAGCTTGTGCCCCTGGTGAATGCCAGTTTTACCAACCCCTAGGTACACCTCGAAGATTTAATATATTTTGCCTAAAGTTCAGCCAATCCCAAATTTAGTGTCTAACCCAACTCAATTCTAGTGATGTGATGTGTAAGTGATTATTCTTATTTGTGCATTTTTAAAGCATTGTCCATAATTATACCATTGTCTCTCAGAGAAGCTCCCATTCTGATTTCTCTAACCTTCCAAAGTAAGTCATTTAACCTTAAATTGTTTACAGGCAAATTATGGTTCCAAAGCATGGGGAGCTGGGCAATGCCTTTTGGGGACAAAAAAAAAAAGAAGAAAAATAATTCAGGAAAAGATATTAAAGGAAAAGTGTTTTCTTCATGTAGCTTAAACAGCTCATGTAGCTCAACATTAAAAACCATGCTGGGCCATGTCAACAAAGCTATAAATGTTTTGTTTTTTTCTAAAACAATTTTTATTGTGTTTTGTGAAGAACAACCTGAACATATAAAACATAGAAGTTTCAGTGAGGAAAGAAAAAGCCATGTATCACAAAACAGCATGGTAAGGTACGTAAAGAAAGTGTAACTCACGTGTTGAGGGACAGTAAAGCCCAGAAATGCTAGATCAGGTGAAGCTGGTTTGGGGTGAATAACAATAAAGATGGTAAGTTTCGATGAGATGTAACATAACAGTTAATAAAACTTCAGCATTCTTGGCTGATTTCTTGATGTGGAAAATACTTCTCCAAAAATCTTTATCTGATAAAGAAGCAAGTCACATTCTAATTAGAGTCCAGCTCTACAATCCGTTTCACATAGTAAAAAAATGATGGCAGAGCATTTCTAATAACCAAAAAAACAATGGTTGTGAACCACTCCAAAGTTAAACAATGAAATGAATATATAATTATATAATACCATAAAATAAAAGTTGTACAAAATTTAGAAGAAAAATTAGAAATAAATAGCAGAAATAATAAAACAAAATATAGTAAAGTGCAGTTCAAAAGAATTTTATTTTTCATTTGTTGTAAAAAGATTTATATCCTGAATCAATTAAAGACATTTTACTTCCTACAAAAAAGACGCTGAACTACTTTCAATAGAAAACTGGGCCTGGGTATTATAATACCTAAAGGTAGAATGATGCAAAATTTTTATCATGTTGTTTCATAAAAGTTTTAAAATATAAAATCTGTACCATCTAGAACCAGATGGATTCTAGTGTAGCATGTCCATCCTTTTCAATGGTTCATGGAAAAAAAACATATCCATATATTTGAGACTATCCATTAACATTTTAAAGGTTGTAATTCTTGAGCTTTGCTAACATAGAAAAGCATATGTGGTGAAGAAACATCTGTCTTTTATTTTAATTTACAAACTCATGTGCTAGCAGTTAGAAGAGGGTGCAAGGTGCTAGCCACCAACAAATTTATTTTCCATCTTCTTTCTGGGCAAGCTCATGCAACAGAGAATAATGCTACAATTGGCAAACAAGAATAGATTTGAATGATTTTTTAAAGCTTTATGGACCATTCAGGAGAAATGCGTTGCAGGTGACAAAAGTCCTAAATAGAGTTTACACAGAGGACTATCACATCACCAAGTTAAGCTTCCAACACTCACTCCAGATGGTGAAGGTTGTGGATGACAGCCGAGTACCTGAAAAAAAACAAACAATAATATCTAAACTTTGTCAAACAGCCTTCAAAACACTGTCAAAATGTTTATAGGAAACCAAATTAGGGAATGTGGGTCTGATTCTTGTAAATGTATTTTGTAGGCTGAGATGGGCTGTGTGTAGGCAGTATACGTGCATAGAACTATATTTATGGAAATGACTTATGAAAGTTGTGTAGTTGATGATATGTATTTTTTTATTTGCAAGCCCTTCATTGTGACATAAATATTTGTACATAATCATTATAAATCATGAACTATTATGTGTGTGTGTTATTTATATTTTCTGCCTATTTTCCATATTCTGTGATTGTAATGCAGTGGATATAGTTGTTTGAGCTTTAAATAGTAGCTTTGCTAGCAGTTTAAGTAGTGATATTTTCATATATTTTTATCTTTTTTGTTTAGTTTAACAATGGAGAAGTACAAATTGACCAGTAAGTAATAAGTTAAATCTTCTAATCATCCTATGCATTCAAACTCAAACTTCTATAACTACAAAGGATTGTACGTTTGCCGATTGTGGATGCCGAGTATAAATTTATCATGGTCGATATTAGCAAAAATGGACATGTATCTCAGGGAGGTGTCAAGGAGCTAACAGAATACAATGAATAGCTAACCCAGTAAAAAAAAAAAACAATCCCCTTCAAACATAAAGACAAAAGAAAGGCTTGAGCTTTGTGTCTGCTGCAGATGAGGCTTTTGTGCTGCATGACAATGTTTTCAAAGCATTTCAACAAAAAGGTCTGAACTATGACAAGAACATGTACTGTATATTTTCAAGGTCTAGAGAAGAGTTGAAAAGTAATTTGGTATTTGAGCCTATTGGAACTAACAAAACTGAACTGGTGATATATACACATTTTATGCTATACAATTTTTTCAGAATCTATGTACTATTTTATTTAATTATGTACAGTTAACTGTAGTGGCAAAATATTAGGGAATGTTTATTGTACATACCAGAGTTTTCCACCCACATTGTTACTTCATATATGTAATATATTGTTTTATTGAAAGTAAAATAATTTTGACCAAAAAAAGCATTGCCCTTGCTTGCCAAGAGAAACCTAATGAGGCTGAATTAATAGAACAATAAGAATATTTACTCATTAAATTAAGATTTGCTTCTATTAATCAATTATAAAATCACAAAAAGTAGATTCCTGTTCATTTATATACACATGATTGGGTATTCAAAGTTAACCACAATTTATCCTAAAAATGCTCACACTCAATTCTAGTCTTGTTAACCTAAATAAAATTATATAAAAAACAATATTAATACTCACTTGTCCCTTTCAGGATATCCAGGGGCCACAAATGCATCAGAATGAGCATACACACGTATTGATAATAGTGCAATAGTCAAATGATATGAAGAGGAAACCCACAAGAATCTATAAATATTGTCTTGTGAGTATCGGAAAAATTTAGAAAAACATAAAGATAAAAGTCATCATTTTATTCATATGTACTAAATAACTGGTTTGGGAGGTCAAAATGTATGGTGGCTTTGCTAACTGTGCTGTTGCTGTTGTGTGTATCTGGGTGGTACACTAAAGATAATAAACAACTCTAGTGATGTCTCTTGAGTATTTGGCTGGATTACAACTTCACCACTGTTTTGACTGAAATTGTCTCTTTTTGAAGGATACTTGAGAAACAGTATTACAAGCAGAGGTGTTGATGACTAGGGGAACTGTTCCCTTATGCAATGGTAATACAGTTATCCAGTACTTGTAGTGTGTATATACCCCACTTTTCAGTTTGGATGCTGTCTGGCCAAAATTGTCAAATTGTCTACAAGTTTAGTGTAAGGAATTTTCTGAATACCAATGCCAATATACATTTATAACTTATTTGTAGAGGTTCCCTACATCAAGTTTATTATCGTGTGCCGCATCCTGATACAAAAAAAAAATAAATACAGTGATGACATGGCCCAATATAAAAATATTAATTTAAATTCACATTACGATTCAAACAACTTACATTGAACCATGAAACTAAAGTTCCTTCAACTGGACAGCTGGGAGGCAGGGAGAGCTGCAGAGAGCAATACACAGGATGAAACCATCACATAACCACAAAATCCACCTGCAACGTATCTGCCATGAAATGTATATATATATATATATATAT
>NC_092858.1:120579949-120581093 GCF_032062135.1 Pyxicephalus adspersus
GGACGCACTAACTTTTCCCCCCCAGTTTTGGGGAAGAAAAAGTGCGTCTTATATGGCAAAAAATACGGTACATACATTGATATATATAGACAAAAAACATGATTTTATCCATAAGGTATTCATATATATTACATACTTCCTTTTATTTGGCCCCCAAAGAAATCCTAAATATGAACTGCAGCTGGCCCGCCGCTGCATTGAAATACTACTAATTCTGAAACGCTACTACAATTCCTGGCATTACTCGTGTCTATAGACCAGCGGGCTCTCTGCCTATGCGTGGCCCCGCATTGGACTGTTTTATAGACGCAAATATTACCGGGAACATTAGTAGCGACGCTATTTCAATGAAGAGGGAGTTTCAGCGGCGGGCCACTCAAAAGACTTAGCTCTGCATTGGCTGTGTCTGGCATTTCCAGCAACTCCCCCCTTAGCTGTACTTTTCCTTGCTACTCCAAGGGACTCCATGGACTTGAATGGTTGGATTTTCATAGAAGAATATAGTTATTATTATTGTTAGCCTGTGCAAAAAGATACCTCAGAAGACTACAAATAGAGCATGAGGCATTACATTTTTTCTTAAAAAAATTAAATAAAGAAAAATGTATGCCTCTTATAAGCTTGTTGAAGATTGAAAGTGAAGCAAAACCTCTTTGTTTCCATATGAAAATGATTTATACCTAATGGGAAGGAAAATGTTCCTCAATAAAATAAACTTTAAGGTTGGTCGGCGACTTTGTCTAAGTTTTTTAATTTTGGCCCTCTGTGTATTTGAGTTTGACACCCCTGCATTAACCCAAATAAAATATATTAGGACTATCAACCATCCTATATTTATTAAGTCATCCTTCTTTTAGTGGGCCTGAATTATCAATGAAATCTGCGCTCGCTGGTCCCACGTACTTTTGCGCTTCCAGCGAGCCGGTTTCCCGTGGTCCAGAGTCAAGTGCGCTCGTACACTCGCCCCCCTCACTGCCAGCCGGATTCCTGCCTTGATAATAATGAGCAATAGGGGTCGCGAATCTGCCAATTAAAGCGATTAGATTTCAGCTGCGCGATTCAGGAGGATCTGTTAAGCTGTCACTGGTGAGATCATAGCAATTAATTAGCGCACACCTGCTCTCTGTTCTGTGCGTATCTACAG
>NC_092858.1:120586871-120621549 GCF_032062135.1 Pyxicephalus adspersus
GCCGGAGATGCGCGGCTCCGGCCGCAAGCTCATTCAGTTGCTGAATTGCGCGACGGCTTACGATTTCAGATTGCGAATACGAATGCGCGAGCGAGCTTCTGATTTTGCTTGATGAATCAGCCTCAAGTTATCAACTACTATCAAAAGCATGTGAATTTATGCCCAATGTTCTATAAGGGCTATAGTGGAATGTGCCACATTATATTTCCATGTAAGTGGAAAGTAATATATATATATCACCTTGATAAACAACTAATGATATCCACACTTGTGTACAAAAATTGCACCTAAATAAATCAAACAATGAGTGAAATAGTTAAATGCCATTTGAAGTCCATGGGGAAGAAATTAAATTGTATTGTCTCAGGAGTGTTTTTGCCCCCAAATGCACCAAAAAAGTATGGGCAAACCACCAATGTCCAAAGACAATTTTGTTATTACATAGAAATGTGGGGGGCATTCACATTCATTTAGGACTATTTTTTTTTGTGCCTTGGAGAGGCTATATGGGGAAAATGCAAATTCTTTTATTTACAGCTTTGTGAATCCCCTTAATATCAGTGTTACAGAATCACAAAGGGTTAATTAAGGTGCCCCGAACAATGACATTTTACAATAGCACAATACATTCTTTGTTTTATACATATACTTTTTTTAATGTATATTAGGTGCACCCTAAAAATATATGTTATAGAAATATCAGAAATTAAATATATTTTTGTGAAAATGAGCCCTAACTGGTACTGGTTTAACAAATGGTATTATTGGAATAGTCATATTTTTGGATTGTCAGGCAGTGGGTGAAAACATTGTTTTCTAAGTATCTGTAAAACGAATAGCACAATAAAAGCAGAAGATGACTTTGCATCTATCACTGTCCTCAGGAATAAGAAGAGCTTTTTTTGGGTAACCCCAAACCCCAAGTAAGCTAAGGTTTGCAATTGGGATCTTGTTTGCAATTGGGATCTTGTGACAAGTGGCTGATTAGGAATTAGCAGATCAGCGCCAATCCCAACACTTCCCAGATTCCACTTCCCAGAAAACTGTGCCATATGCATGGACTTATGACTGAGAGCTGGTAGTACAAAATGTGTCAAAGCACTGTCAAGGTCCCTTGAATCGCCTGTTTTTCGATGTGAATAAAGCACGTACTAAAATACTCACAAACCAGGAGTCATCAGCTGTAAACTTTATTCACTATATGTCTCTACACCGTGACAAGTAAAAACTGTCCAAAGCACCTCAGTAGAAGAAAACTGCTGTTTTATTTGGTTTCCTAAAATCTCAATGTTTTTCTCTATCTATCAGCAGCAGATACCCATATCAAAACCTTTGGATTAAAAAAGAGAGCAATTTGTTATGTTTTTATTTATTTGTCTTTCACACCAAAGCTAAACAGCAAATGAAGTTACAAATATATATGTATATAATTATAATGTATTTTTAGTATTTAACTTCAATACTTTCTGTACCCCAACACATTATTATTTAACTTAACTAACCAGTTAAGATACAAATCCATTTCAGAAGTAGTTAGAAAGTTTACTAAGTTCTATCTAGTTTTGTTCAAGTTTTATATATAAACCTTTTGTCCTCTTAAATTAAACACTTACTTATATGGCTATAGTATTTTTCCTTTCATTTTTTGAGAATATATAGTTCAGGTTTCTTCTACTTTTTTCCAATTTATGCTGCATCAAATATATATTTCTTAATATGAACCACTCCATTGTTCAAATAGCTAAGAACTATTCGGCAAAGCTATAACATTCAGTATAGTGTACCATGATAAATGAACCATTCTAGTCTCTTTTGTACCTTTTTTGAAGCTTGTGCAAGGTAACAGTTATGCTTTTATTTTAGATCATTTTCTATAAAAACCTAAAAAAAATAAAGAAATTTGAAAAGCATTCATTATTCATTGTTTGTTAATTAATACCTTATTCTTTTTTTAAATAGATAGGTAAATGCTGTCATTACTTCTGACACTGTTGATACTTTTTTGGGCTGATTCTTCTTCAGTTTGGGTACCAGCTAAATGGTCTATTTAAAATTTGGGTAAACTTTTTAAAATTTGAAGCAACTGTTAGATTTTAAATGACACAAATCCACATAATTTAACTACAAAGTTAAACATATTTTTTCAGCAATATTTCTAAACACACATATGCTTCTTGCAGAGTTTTCCAAATTTTACCCTAATGCCCAATTTTAGTCTTGGTAAAGCTTTTAGTGATGGAGGTATTTTAACTGCTTTTTACAGATAACTACAGCCAAAAAATAAAGACAGAGATGTAAAGAACATGCCAAGCAGAAAGCTGCATAGTTGAATCGACTGGGACAGGCTAAAAAAAATGGAGCAAATTGTTTTACAGTGGAGTCAATAAAACTAACCAATGCATTCAGTGGAGAGTTAAGCTGAGGAGCTAAAGGCTCTTAGTAGAGTGAAGATGGTGTATTCCAGTGCAGACTTTGAATGGAAAAAATTGAGGCCTATCCAAAGGTTGGATTAGCTGTTTTACCTTGTTTTATTCTATTATATGTAAGGTTACAACCTTATATGTGTGTATGTGTAAATGATTGGTTGGGAGATATATTTTCCCAGGGTATAGAGCATGGGTTCTTTAAAACCGGGGTGTGCACTGGGGAAAAAGTCCAGTATAGTGGAGGCAACTCTGCTGGGGTTGCTGTGTTGTAGTAAATTTCAGGGCCCCAGACTCTAGAATAGGATACACCCAGTGGTTTGTCTGCAGCAGACTGCAGGTTTGCTATAAGAGCACAGGTGTGCTACCATGGGAAAGGAAGTGGAAATAGCAGCATGTAGGCTACAACCAAGCCTCTATGGGGGCTGTGCTGTTTGAAAAGGAAAGCTGTTGTGACTGTTCATCTGTGGTGATTTTATTTTTGGTCTTTGAGGACTTTGTACCCACCTGTGTCTAGCTCATGTAAGCTGCCTTATTGCTTTATTTTTCATTTATGCTGAAGAAAGCTGTGACAGCAGAATAGGGAGTTTCAATACCCTCCTGGGCAGTTCATTTCTGTCTGGATTTTTATGTCTAAAAGTGGTACATTGGGTTTCATAAAAATCTATTTTGCAGTAAAGTATAAAAAGTATGACTATAATAAAGTTTGAAACACAAAATCATGTCAAAATAATAAATTAATTAAATTAAAAAAAATAAATTTAATAATAAACATTGAGAGAATTTTGTGTTTCAAACTTTATTATACTCATACTAATATACTAATATATCATACTGTAAAATACATTTTCATAAGGACAACTTTCATAAAGACAACTTGTACTGCTTTTTGACAGATAAATCCAGTGTATTGCATTCAATGCAGTTATTTTGTATTGAATGCAATACAAAATAATTTGAAATTCCCTCCATGTCCCTAGCAACGGCTGCACGCACCAACATCACCGGAAACTTCCAGGGAACTTTATCGCACTCACTGGGGGACAGATCAGACGAAAAGGACGCAGACAGATTATGGTAGGGCACTGGAGGATGCCGATGAGACTAGGCAAGTCTTTGCTTTTTATTTTTTATGCTACCCCGAGTGTGGCTCGAGGTTACCGCTTTCAGCTGTTTTTTTTTTACTACTTTGTATGCTGACTGCAAGAGCTAATCTCCCTGATATCAGTGTTTGTATATATATATATATATATATATATATACAATGTATATATATATGTATAAGTACCTCTTTACGTAGATCTATATGCCCTGTATATGAAACAAATACACAGTGGGGGCAGAATACTTTTGTCTATATAGGTCAATATCTTATTTAGTCCATGATTTTTGCTTCTTTTTTCAACATGATTAACATCTAAATAAATGTAGTTCAGTTATTTACAAGAGTCGATGCTAATTAGAAGTTAAGCTTTTCTTGAAGACATCATTAGCTAAGTGAATGCAGAGGCAGCACATCTTATTATTTCACTGTGCACAAAAATGCCATCCCAATTCTGCAGAGAATGTTAAGATTTTTATCTGAATATAACAAATATAGCCGCAATGAATAGAATGAGGAGATTAACAATGTTATTTTTTTAGAGCAATGTAGAGATTAGCAGCAAATGTACTTCATTAAACAAAAAAGTGATTTCTCTGCAACTTCTGAGGAAAAAAAAGCTGCTCTCAAGAAAAAGAGGACAAGAGCTTCCTTGTGAAATTTCATTCCAGCAACAGAAAAAAATGACTGTTTCAGATAAGAAATCAATGTATATACAAGTGCATTTTGAAAGAAAAATAAGTCATTAAAGAAGAATCTTTAATGCACCAGAAGAAAATTTGAAAGAATCTTAAGAAGTGCAAGATCAGAAGATTATGAAAGTGTAAAAAATAACAAAAATGAAATGCCATCAAAGGAAGTCTATGCTTAACATTAATGTATATCTGATGAACCGAAACAAAATGTTCCATTATTGGATGTCATGCTTGAAAAATCAGGGCCACTAGGGGGCGCTGCGGTGTGTATGGAGGTGATGTGAGCCCTGAGAAGGGCCAGCCATGAAACACAATACCAAATCACAAGGCAGAAGAATAGTTGAGGAAGGCCGGGGTCGAGGCAGGCAGCAAGCAAGAGAGGTCAGGTTACAAGCCAAGGGAAAAATACCAGGGATGCAGGAGACAGACACCAGTGACACAGGGGCCACTGCGGACACAGGGAACACTGGAAGCAACAGGAGGCACAGGTGACACAGGAATCCACAGACAGAGAGGAACATTGGAACAGTACAAGGGAATGGGCTGGAAACAATTGACTGGACAACAAGGGTTTAACACATGAGCTGGACAGAGGAAACACTGAATTAAGCATTAGGTGAACAGGAACCAGCTCAACAGAACTAGAGGCTAGGCACTAGCGGAGACTTGTTGCACGAACGCTGAGTGCTGTGTCTGAGCTAGCTAAATAGCCAGGGATGTTTAAGAGGCTCTTTCCTGATTGGCCGGTGAAGCTGATAAAGAGTGCTAGCGTAGGCATGCCCAGTGTCAGAACTGCCCACATGCGCGGGACAGACTGTTGCGCCGTAGTAAGGAAAAGGGAAGTGTGACATTGGATAGTGTCAGTATGTATGTATGTATTTGTGTGTGTATATACTGTGTGTGTATATATATATATATATATATATATATATTTTTTTTTTTTGTATGTAAAAGAAATTCGCCCTGTTTAAATTTAGACAATCTAGACAAAATAAAAAATCACCTGGTCCATAGCGAGATTTAAAATTACTTAGGTCTACCCTACACACAACTAATTCCAGTGAATCGATATTTATCACCATTAAGAAAAAATGAGAACAAAATGGAAAAACCATGTATGCAAAACGTCCTATGACTGTGGCTTATAGAAACAATTTTTAGCAGCAATAACTTCCAAGTATGAATGTGTATGACTTTGAGTCTCTCACATCCTTGTGGAGGGATTTTCACCTTCTCTTCTTTACAATATTGGTTCAGTCCAATGAAGTTTGCAAGAATTCATTATGCACAACTGTCTTAAGGTCCAGCCAAAGCATTTCCATTAGGCTTCATCACCCTGCATGACAATTAGTATGAGATATTTTTACTGACATGCTGTGTTTGGGCTTCATTAAGGGTGGCACTGTGCATTGTGGCTAAACATCTCCTCTTTGGTCTAACCTGTTTAAAGGACACTGTTCCAGAAGTCCTGTGATTTGTTCAATGCATCTTTGCACTCCTGAGTCATGCTACCATGTTCTTTCTAAGAAGAGTTTTTTTTCCTAAAAAAACAGCTGCTACTAATAGGTCCACAATGTTAATTAACATTTCTGTCAATATAAAACATTCCTCTTTCGTGGGTATCTGCCCCTAATCTCCCTTTCCTAGATTTAGAAAAATACAACATGTTTTTTTAAGGATATGTAAAGATCTTTATATAAAAATATGAGCCGTGACGGTTGATGTGCTTACAACCAAAAAAAATATCCTAATCTTTTTTCCACCATTAAACCTATGTGAGCCTGATGTCCTTCACAAAATAGAAATTACTTTTACTAATAACTGCTTTTTCATATGACAGTTTAAGAAATTACTGATCTTCCACAGAGCAAATCTGTGTTGTCGTTACATTTAGCAGGAAGGTACGTCATAGCTTTCCTACCTGTACAGAGGCTTAGACAAAGCTGTTACAGTTCTGTGCTATCTCTGCTTGCAGCAATAGATCACCACTACAGTAAAATGGTTCAAAATCAAATAAATGTATTAATGAAGCAAAACTTTAAAAATCATTATTTAAAGAAGAATGAACTTTGATGATCTGGATGACATATAAATTTAGTGAATAATGTAGGTGAACACATCATTCAATTTCATAGTTATCGTAGACCAGTAAAAAGGCTGCAAATGTCTATTTGTGCCCTCCTTAATCCAATGTAATTTTATGTTGATGTTAAGCTAACAATGTGGGTATACGATTTGTTTTCCCTAAATTCCTACTTTGCTGGCTTTATCATTCCGCTACATTACATAAAAATTGCTGTTCAAAGTTTTGTTGCAAATTACATAAATATTGCTTTAGGAAACATTGTGTGATTCTTCCCCAACCTCCTGAAGATTAAGCTCTTCGGCGCAGGATCCTCTCCTCCTCCTGTGTCACTGTCTGTATCTGTCTGTCATTTGCAACCCCTATTTATTTGTACAGCACTGCATAATATATTGACTAAATATAAATACTGTTAAATAATACCAATTATAATAATGATAAAAAGGAAATGTACATAAATAAAAAAATGGAAATACTGTAACATACGTTGGATATATATTTTTGTATAACATGCATCAAAAGTTGCCCTAAATGTTCCTACAAAAAAGGTGATGTAGCTACTCACCCCAGGTACAAGGGGTATATTTACATGTCTGAGAATTGGGGTGGGTAATAAAAATAGGAGTAAAATTCCAGTACTAATTCCCCAACTTGCTTTAAAAATGCATATTCCTGACCTACTCAAGTTTAGTCAGGCTGGAAGGGGCCTGCCGATGGATAGCCATCTTCTGGTCTCTGCAGAGATGTTTCGTATGGTTTATGTCAGGGCTCGTAGAGTTGTCCCTAAGCCACTCCTGTGTTGTCTTTCCTTTGTGCTTTGGGTCATTGTCATGTTGGAAGGGTAACCTTTAGCCAGGTCTGAGGTCCCAAGCACTGTGTAGAACAGGTTTTGTTTGTGTATATCTCTGTACTTTGCTCCATTCAGATTTCCCTCAACCCTGACCAGTCTCTCAGTCCCTCCTGCTTAAAAACACCCCCATAGCATTGTGCTGCCACCACCATGCCTCACTGTTGGGATGGTATTGGGCAGGTGATGAGTGCTGCCTGGTTTCCTCCAGACATAAGGTTTAAAATTAAGGCCAAACAGTTCAATCTTGGTTTCATAACACCAGGGAATCCTGTTCTTAACAGTCTAAGAGTTCTTCAGGTGTTTTTTTGCAAACTCCGAGTGGGCTTTCATGTGTTTTACACTGATTAGAGGCCTCCGTCTAGCCACTCTGCTTTAATGCCCTGATCAGTGGAGGGCTGCAGTTATGATGTTCATTCTGGAACTTAGTCCCATCTCCACACAGGATCCCAGTCAGAGTAACCATCAGGTTTTTGGTCTCCTCTCTCACTAAAGCCCTTCTCCCCTGATTACACAATATGGTCGTGCAATATAATAACAGGTTGTGCTAAACTTTCTTCATTTGAGAAATATGGAAGCCATATTTGGAACCTTCAGTGCAGAAGAAATATGTTGTAGCCTTTCTCAGATTTGTGCTTTGCAACAATCCTGTTTCTGAGCTCTACATGCACTTTCTTTGACACTTTCTTTGCTTGATTTTTTGCGCTGATAATCAACATAACAAAATTTGAAAAAAAAAGTAAAGGGGGTCTGGACACTTTCTGAAGCCTGTTGATAAACCAGAACTATTTCTGTATTTCTGCATACAAATTGCATTTCAATCAAAAATTTGTAACTAGTCTTTATGAGCGCCCCCCCCATTTGTGTGTGATTTTTTTTTGTGATAAAGTTGATGAGTTTAGGGCACCTTCTTACAAGACCATTGCAGTAGTAGTGCACAAATTTGACTAGTACTGCTATTTGGATTTTACCAATTGCAAAATCATCCCGAATATCTGATGATCGAGTTAGTTGTAATAGTTACAAACTTGTAACTCAAGTAAATAACTGAAAGGAAAGTCTGTTGTCAATGAGAAAAGCAGGCAGCATTCCCATTGGCTGGTAGTTATCAGGGGGCTGGACAGCAGGACCACTTCTTGAAAGAATCTAACCAATAAGAACACTTTCAGATTTTTTTTAAATAACAATAATAATGCTGGAACACATTTGTTACATCCTGTCATTTTTTTTTTTTTTTTATCACATATCCTTTTTTTGAGAAGAAAAAGGATTAGGTCAGTGAATCAATTAAAGACACTATATAATTGCCAATTAATTATCATTCCAACATTTTCTCTATCAGTGTAAAGTATTGTTAAAAATGAAAAGTAATGGTATGCAGAGGTAGAATCTATTTTCTTCTACCCACGTCATTGACATATACAGACAGCACACAAATGTTGAACAAAGAAAGATAATTGCAGATAAGCTGCTGTTGACTGATTTGCATTTTCTTTCCCTAATAAAGTAATTGTCCAAATATTTTCAGTGTATATTCACAACTATTTCTTCAATGTTTCCAAAGGGAGCCTACATTGGTATTTTTAAAATATATTCTAAATACAATAAATAAAACTAAGTAATGCTATTTATTTATTTATGCGTTGATTTACAATTTATTAGCATACCCAAGTGATTATTGCATACCAGCACTTTTAAAAATATGGAAATGTCAAATATCAGGCACAAGGAATAGCAAAACGTGCCCAACACATGAATATTGAATGAATTGACAAACATCTTCCATCAATGTGTTTCGCTAGCAATACAATACAGGCTGTACTTAGTTACAAGTATCCCAGAGGAGATTGCAAGTAGTCAACCAGTTAAATACCATATTTCCTGGGTATTACTATCATAATATGACAGGAATGTTTTTTTCAATGTGATTACATTTAAAAGTACCATTAATTTTTAACATGTTTTTTTTCATTCTTACTTATATTATTGACCAAAATCCTGGAATAAAATTTGCTGCTCCTAATATCTGAATAAACTCAGCTCCATATCTCTTTCTCATTAATATGTGCTGCCTTCTGCCTAGTAGGGCAATTATTGGGAACATAAAAACAGCTTTCAGTCTTTTAATCCTTCATTAGTTTGTTCATTGAGGGGTGTAAATTGACTGTGCACCTGTTTATAACTATCACTCTTGTTTATAATCGGTGTTCTAAAGATATGCATTTCTCATGAAAATAGTGCATGAAGTAGAGAATAACTCAGGCTTTAACTGCATTGTGTTTTCATCACCTTGTAAGAATGAGGATGATTAACTTCAAAAAAGAGGAATGATTTTCATTAGGCTTTCAGTTATAAATTACACAGTTATATCAAATGAATAAGGGTATCACTGCTTGAAGATTAAGAGTGCTCAAATCCATCCTCTACATAGGGATAAAAAAGAATCTTTATATTCATGTATTCAAACAATTCAAACTGAGAAATCTTAGAGAACTAAACATTTCTATTTTTATCTTCAAGTGTTGTTTTATTTGATGCCTTACCTTCTATTACTTTAAAAGATGAGTAGGAGAAGAGGTCCATTACATTACAGAATGTATAGGCAGCAGACAGCTAACTATGAATCTTATTTGGATAGCTGAACTTTGTAAAATATGTTTCCAGCAGCTGCTATTTCCTAGGGTTGTTCATTTGTGATTTCTTTTCCTTTGAATAGATCATTTTGTATCTGAGGATTCAACAATTAGCACAAGCTATTTTCTTAAAACATGCCAAGTATTTAGTTTTGAAAATGCACATTAAGCTAAATTCTAATGAAAACTGAAAATATAAAAAGCCATGATTATCAAGCTAAATATCAAGATCCACTAAGAGCTTATACATATGAGTGTACCAGATGCCCAAGTATCCAAGGCTGTGTATATTAAAGGAACATTGCTTAATTGGGATGGTTTACTAAAGGAGTCAAGACTCTTTACAGAATATATTGTGTAAATATTCACTTAAATTACCAAATTGTGTGCAAATGATATAAGTAAACAGGAATTTGCTTTTCACATGGATGTCCAAAGTAAATTTGTATTATAATTATTGTATAAGGAGAATGTATTAAATTATCCCCTATGTTTTCACTATTTTTCTAGTTGGGAATGGGCCTTCCAGTGTCCCTATAGGAAGTGCTAGGGATGCTTGCAGACTCCAAAGCAACATTTATTTAGGGAAGTTTTTTTTCTAACAATTGTAGGTAAATCCTATTTTCAAATATAGTATTATGTTTTCCAGTCTTACTTATTATTTGATTTCCACTCAGAGAACTCAGATTTTTAAATTTCACACCAGCTCATATTATATTTACAGTGAGATTACATTATGCATGCTACAAATGTCATGCACGGAGAGACAGGACCAATAGGGGGTGCTACGGCTTGCACATAGGTACAGAGTCTAAGCAGTAACAAGGTCTTCTCCAGAGCTTCCTATGTTGAAGACGTTGCGCCGCTGGTTACTGCCAGGTGGAATGTCCTTGGGCACACCAAGGTGGGCAAATCACGGTACCATATCACAAAGCAGAAGGATAGCCGAGGAAGGCCAGGGTTGAGGCCGACAGCAAGCAAGAGAGGTCAGGTCACATGCTAGGGGTCAATTGTCAGGGATCCAGAAGACAGACACTAGTGACACAGGGGCCACTGAGGACACAGGAAACACAGAAAACAATGGAAGAAACAGGAGGCACAGGTGACTCAGGGATATCCACAGACAAAGAGGAACACTGGAACAGCACAGGGAAGTTGTCTGGGAACCAACAGACTGGACAATGAGGGGTTAACACAGGAGGTGGACAGGGGAAACACTGAATTAAGCACCAGGTGAACAGGAACTAGAACACAGAACTAGGGGCTCGGCACCATGTAGACATGTTGCACGAACACAGCGTCAGAACTGCCCACATGCACAGGTGAGAGATGCCTGCGCTTTAGTTAGGAAGAAGTAAGTGTGACAACAAATACTGGTAATGTGAATAAGCCATGTAAGGAAATAAGCAATGAATCAATATGAAATAATATATACATGTAAAATGCTCAAAATCATTTCCCAAGTGTAACAACTGCACAAATGTAATTGCACCTCCCTGGTTTATTGCTAGATACACTTGACATTTATCAAAGCATTTATATACAAAATACCATTCATACTTAAGCGTATCCAGGCTATATTCTGCCAAGGGGAAATATATCTTGTATTTCTAACAGTGATCCTAAACCTGAACGTTAGGTAAATAAAAACATGCAAATTATTGCAGCTCTGAATTTGTTATTACATCTTTTAAATGTACCTAAATGCGAATAAAAGCCTAACTCAAAAATAAAGGTGTTTCTTTCACTCGGTAGATACAGATGTCCCTCTCCTCAACCCTAGTCTATTGACCATTACATTTTGTTTAAATCATAAAGCAGTCACTATCAGTATTATGAGTTTAAATCAAAAAGCATTTATTACAGTTCAAATCAGTAATGCTTTCTACAAAAACCTAAGATTTTATTTTCTTTAATGCCATAACTTTTGTGACACTGACCTCTTCTTTTCTAAAGCGCAGGCACCTGTCTCCTGCACATGCTGGTAGTTCTGACTTGAAATTCTTGACTTCTGACTGATGCACCTGCTCTTTCAAGTTTAATCAGTTTCTCCTATCCTGCAGGCCAATCAGGAACCTCTTAATCATCCCTGGCTACTTAGCTAGCTCAGACACAGCACTAAGTGTTTGTGCAATGTGCCTCCACTTGTGTCGAGTCCCCTAGCTCTGCTGAGCATTTCCTCCACACCTGCGCCATCTCCCCAAGAGTGACAACTCTAATAACTAATGTCTAATAAACACAGTCTTAGGCTGAAGCTATCAGTTTTCTGAAGATTTTAAACATGGATTCTTGCTAAAAAGTTTTAAAATTGTATTTAATTTTACAAAAAGTGTTGTTACTAATTAACATTTCTCCTGTCCTGCACATACTGGCCTCAGTAATACATAAGGGCATTTTGGCATTCAGCCTTCCCTAGGTAATGATCACACATAACGCTGACTCTAAATTTTTCAATCAGAAACACATAGCTGAAAGGGAATAGCCATGAACATTACAAAGCTGTGAGTCAGATATTGTGTTTGAGCACCCTAACAAGATGTGCAGGTGGCAGACCCAGTGGCACCAGCCCTAGATGCTATTTCAACCCCTAACAGCTGGGAGAGCAGCCCATCTAGTGGGTGTATGGAAAGGCAATGCAGGAAGGCGTGGACAATTGGTTTTGATAGGGGATTCCATGATCAGGAGGACTGGTAGAATAGTTTGTCGCCCGGATCCCTTCAACCGAATGGTTTACTGTCTCCCTGGTGCCAGGGTTTGGCATGTGGTGGACCGGGTTGACATATTTATGGGATTTTGTGGGAATGGTGGAGGGATATTTAAACTAGGGGGGCAGGACAGTTAGATAAGGTGGCGTAAAGGTCATACAGGGGTAGATTGGGTATAGTTGGGGGGAGAATTATCGATAAGTATCAGGAATTTCCCATGTTACAAACAAACATTGGATTGTGCAGTACTAATTGTACTGAAAAACATAAGGGTTTGGCAAACAGTGCTGGTAAATGCAGCAATAGTTTAAAGAGTCTGTTTACCAATGCAAGAAGTCTGGCAAACAAAATAGGGGAGTTGGAAGCCTTAAGGAATGAAGAGCATTATGACTTAGTTAATAATGCTGAAATTTGGCTTTGTTCTTCACGTGACTGGGCTGTCAATATTCCTGAATCTACTCTCTTTTGTAAAGACAAACAAAAGGACAAGTCAAACGAAAACGTGGTGGTGTCTGCAAGAAATTGCTGATGGAGCATGTGATGAGGTTCAGAAGTTATGGGTGGAGTTGAATATGGGGATGCATAATACACAGTTAATTATTGGAGACTGCAATAGGCCCCCCAGTGCTAAGGAATACATAGAAAATATTCTACTAGCACAGATAGAAATGGCTGCAAAAGCTGGCATAGTTTCAGAAATTGGAGATTTTAACTACCCTGACATTGATTGGAGAAATGGCAATACAGGTACATCAATTTATTAAAATGTATGAATTTAATACAAAATAATTTTATGGTGCAGCTTATGGAAGCCCCAACTAGAAATGATATTCTGCTCTACCTGTTTTTTTCTAACAATGAAGAGCTTTTAACAATTGTGCATATAAGAGAATCCGGGTAGCAGTGGCAATAATATGATTTCATTTAATGTAAGATGTAAACAAAGCGAAAACAGGAAAAATAAAAACATTTAATTTTAGGAGAGAAAGTTTTCCTTTATTAAGGGTGGCTCTCTGTTACTTGAACTGGGGGACTGGAAGAGAATATTGTCCTCAAAGAATACTGAACAGAAATGGGAATGTTTCATGGTATGAATAAACACACTGAAAATGATATTCCAATGGGTAATAAGTTTGCAGCTAATAATAAACCCTATGTGGCTCACAGCTAATGTTAAAAAAGCCATCAAGAATAAGAAAAAGGCATTCCAAAAATATAAAAATGAAGGATTACGTTCATCATTTGAAAACTATAAAGAATATAACAAAAGATGTAAAAAGGAGATAAAATGTGCAAAACTTCAAAATGAAAGACAGATTGCAAAAGAAAGTAAGGCAAACCCCACAGTTTTTTTTTAAATATATTAATAGCAAACAGATTTGATCTGAGCATGAGCATCAATGATGTCTCCGGGTTGGTAACTAGGGATAATGAAAAGACGGATTTACTAAACACTTTTTTTTAGCTCTGTCTACACAAAGAAAAATGTCAGAGCTCAAGTCCAAATTGCTAATAGCAATGTCACTGCCTTAAATGAGTTACAATAGCTCAAAATTGATATGATTGACCCAGTTGGACAAAATAAAGGTTGACAAAACACAAGGGCCTGATGGATTACATTCACATGTCCTCAAAGAGCTGAGCTCAGTTTTTTCAAAACATTTTTAGAGGCTCTTAAATAATTGGCATGGTACCAATGGATTGGTGTAAGGCAAGGAATGTGGTTCCTATCTTCAAAAAGGGAACAAAGTCATTACCAAGTAACTACAGATCGGTAAGTTTAACTTTGATAGTTGGAAAGGTCCTGGAGAGTTTGATAAAGAACCACATGGAGGAGTTTTGACTGGAAAATAACATTATAAGTTATAGTCAGCATGGGTTCAAGAAAGATTGGCAAACAAATGTACTCATTTTTCATGATAAAGTAAATAAACAGGTGGACAGTGGAGTAGCAGTTGATATAGTGTGCATGGACTTTGGTAAAGCATTTGACACTGTACCTCACAGATGGTTAATATGCAAGTTAGGGTCTATAGGTTTAGAAAATTCAGTCTGTAAATGGATAGAAAACTGGCTTAAAGACTGCATCCAGAGAGTTATAATTAATGATTCATACTCTGAATGGTCTATTGGTATTAGTGGTTGACCCCAGGGTTCAATGTTGGGACCTTTACTGTTTACCTTTTTTTTTTTTTTTTTTAAAGAGTTTGGAATTAAAATACCATTTCTGTTTTTGCAGATGACACCAAACTGTGTAATGGAAGTAAGTTCATACAGGACGTCTATACTCTAAAAGCAGACCTAAATGTATTGTTTGATTGGCCATCCAGGTGGTAAAGGACATTTAATAATTGAGAAATGTAATGAATACATGAATAACACATGAATTCTTAATACTGTCTAGGATGAATACATTTGGGGAGTCAGAAATGTAAAAGGATCTGGGGGTTCTGGTAGATCATAGATTTAATAATAGCATGTAATACCAAGCTGCAATATCTAAAGCTAGCAACGTAATTTCCTAAATTAAAAAAGGAATATACTGCAGGAATTGAATCATAATCCTGCTCCCGTACAAAGCATTGGTCAGACCACATCTGGAATATGCAGTCCAGTTTTGGGCACCAGTTCACAAAAAGGATATTGTGGAATTGGAGAGAGTGCAGAGAAGGGCAACTAAGCTAATAAAAATGGAGGAACTCACCTATGAGGAGAGATTAGCTGAACTGAATCTATTTTCCCTTGAGAAGAGACGTTTAATGGGGGATATGGTCACCCTGTATAAATATATTAATGGTCCATATTGAGAACTCTCTTCCCAACTATTCACCTTAAGATCCATACAAGAGGGCACACTTTGGAGGAAAAGAAGTTTAAGCTCCAGATAAGGAATGAATTCTTCACTGTAAGGTCTGTGAAAATGTGGAATAGGCTCCCTCAGAACATAGTTTCAGCTACTACTATAGATTGCTTTAAGATAAAGCTAGATGATTTTCTAGAAGCACAGAATATATTTGGGTATTAAAGCTTTAAAGTAAAAATAACAGAAACTGTTGATCCAAGGAACATCTGATTGCCTCAGGGAATAAGGAAGGAATTTTCCCCTTGTTTGAGCAAATTGTAACAGTTTTTTTTTGCCTCCCTCTGGATCAACTATGTCCATGGGTTTTTATCCGGCATATATTTATTTTCCTAGTGGTTGAACTTGATGGACTTATGTCTTTTTTTAACCTGACTAGCTATGTGTAGTTCATCAGATATGAAATAGGGTGGGCTTGAGTTACATACTGCAGCTTCTAATGTTTCTTGTGTCTAAGATAAGGTGTACATGAAATGGTAGGGACTCTTTCCTTTTATAACAGGAGAGTACTCCTCTTTAGGTTTGAAAGGATAAGAGAAGTAAGCACAATTTTTACTTGAAGATGAGTATACCATTCAAAACTTGTTTTTTTTCATCTTAGACATTTCTAAAAAGAATGGGATACTATTTTTTTTTTTTTTTACAAAAAACTTGATTTATTATTTAATTTTATATTCCAGGCTGACTATGCAGGGATTAAGGCTAGGAAGTGAAAAGACTCTAGCAAGGATACCAGTAACTCACAGCACATGTCAATAAGTTAGATTCTACTGAAGTGAATATTTTATAAGGGTCTATGACAAGCATATAGTGTGCACTTTCTAGTTCAAAAGGTCTGAAGGCATGCAGTTCTGGTAATATTTCTAGGCATTAATTTCTACAACTTTCCTGTGCCAAACCTCCTAGCAGTTAAAAGTGGCAAAAAGTAACAGATACAGATAACAGTACAGTACTGAAAAGTGGTACAGTACCAGCCAAAACAGCACAGTTGGAGTTTCTGGACAAGCAAATAAAGGGTTCTTGCACCAATGACCAGAACTTCGATCACTCAAGGTGTAACTTTTCCATCGGTGCCTACTTGCTGGAGATGACTACACTGGTTTTTACAGAGGGATAGCGTTATGAGAACAAACATAGTGGCAGGAACATAGTGAAGGAAATTCCACCCACAGTGACCATTAAGCCCTAGTACATAGCCTAGATTGCCTTGTGGGCCCTGGTTATGGTAAATAGTCTTCTGGTTAAAGTTGCATGGAACTGTAAAAAAAATGCAAACTTGTACACCTCTATGAGGAAAAGTTGCCTGTGTATACCTGCAAATAAATGCTGCAATTTCACTAGTTTCCTCATTGTTGCAAGGAATGTGCTTCTTTTCTCATATTGTGACTATTGGTGGAAAAACACAATAATTTATTTAGCCAGTTTAGGAACTCTAAACACCTCTATTTATGCATAGAAAAAAAGGGTAATATTTATGCCAAAAGAGGGAGGAAAATGCCCATGTTAAACTGCAACTATCACTAGCAATGGTATCTTTAGACAATTATCTGAATCTTGGGACCAGTTTAAATCAATTTTAATATACTTTTTTTTTTCTACTAAAGAAAAAGTAGTATATATGTTAATATACATAATAATTATAAATAACAATTCATTTTTTTCAATTTATAAAAAATATATAAGTAACAAAAGTAAGTAGGATAGGAACAGTGAGAGAAAGTTTAGGAGAAAAAAGAAAAAGAATAAAGGGGGAAAAGTGGCTTGGTGGGATGGTGCTAAACAGAGTTTTCCTAGACAAGCAATAAGATTTGTATATTGTGCCCATTATGTAAAATAAGATTTGTAAAAGAACAGTATTGTGTAGTGTAGATAGAATTGAACAGTCTAAAGCAGGGGCGTCAAACTCAAACATATAAAAGTCCAAAAAGGCCATATAAAAGGCATCAAAATCAAAAACACAGTCATGGTCACAAGCCGAATTGTTTATTAGTATTTTAACATTTATTGAACAAATCAAACTAGCAATGCAAGTCTCAAACTAGCAATGCTTTATCCAGAAACATTAATATGAACAATGTGCAACAACCTTTTCTCCTAATAAACTAAGAAAAAATATATAATTATATATTTTCTGCTATTGATAGTTTTCGGTGAAGTTGATAAGGTGGTGCTGCTTGGTCTGAACACTTCAAGTAGATTCTTCCTCCCCCTAAGACACCATATCACACACCATCCTCATCAATTTAGGTTTTAAAAATACTAATTTATTTGTTTTCTGGCCAGATATCTGACACCATTTTCCCCTGATCAGCGAGTCAATGTCTGATTTTAGGTCTTGTGCTGTAGCATCGACATTGTCATTGGAGGTGTGTGATCTGTGCTGGTTCTTGTTTGGATTCATTATTGAAAACATCTGTTCATACAGTTAGGTACTCCTAAATATAGACAAAACAAGGGCAGCATGAAGTCGGAGCTGTGGCATCAAGTCAGGTGGCAGTAGACAGTAAAAGTCTTCGATTGTGGCATCCTGGAACTTTGCTCCCAGGCCACTATTGCTTTGAAGCTATTAACTCCATCTTAAAGTGAAGGGGTGCACTGTTGATATAGGTTGTGAAAGGATTGGCAAAGATAGCAAAGCCTGAGTGCTGTCTTCTGAAGTCATATAAGCGCATGATTTATTAACAGGCTCTCCTTTGTAGTCAACCAACCACATGAAAAAGCACTGGAAATAGTGACTCAGATGCTCTGACAAAGGAAAGTGGGCAAATTTCTTCTGGTCCATTTGGGTCTTCCATTGGTCAAGTTTACGTTTGAATGCTGTGATCATGTCGAACATCTTTGTGATGTTGTTTGCGTGCCTGCAGCCTCTGATTCAGTTGGGTGAAATGCTGGGTTATGTCACACATCATAGCAAAATCACGAAGCTGGGTTGTATCTGACAGTTCAGGCAACGGCTTTCCTGTACTTTGCATGAAAAGAGAGATTTTGTTACTTGAGCTCAAAAAACATTACGCCACATCTCCATGTATTGTACCCACCTCTTGTACAAACTGCTGGAAATGGCAGTGATTCAGGCCACACAACTGTATGAAGTTTACGGTCTTCATGACAGTGGTCGATATATAATCCATTTCCAGAACTTTTCCACACATAGCTTCTTGATAGGTAAGGCAATGATAGGTAATCAGATGTGTGTGGCAGTGACTTTCCAGCATTCTCTCCTTCATTACAACATCAAAGCCTTTTTATTCTCTACACATTGCAGGTGCGCCATCTGTAGTTAGCCCCCTAACTTTTCCAAGAGTATTTAAATATTGTCTTTTGACTTCTCCATTGCCTCAAAAATGTCCTTCCCCATTGTCGTCCCATGTATGGCAGCTACATCCAAGAGTTTTTCAGTAATAGAGAGGTCAATCTTCACGGCTCATATAAAGATGGACAGCTGAACTGTATCAGTGCTGTCGGTGCTAATGAAAAAGCGAGATAACTGCATGCCTCTTCAGCCAGCTGTGTTGTTAGGTTTCCTGCAAGTTCCCAAACTCGGTCTGCATTGGTGTTTCTTGACAGTCTGACATTTCAAAAAGTCTGAATCTGATCAGGGCACACCTGCTTGCAAACTTTTCGCATGCATTGCTTCAAAAAGGCACCCTCTGAAAAACACCTTAAAGCACAAGCAATTTCTTCAGCCAAGATAAAGCTAGTTTTCACTGCTGCATCATTTTTGGCTGTAGCTTCAGTAAACATTCCCTGCTCCAAATGCAGTTTGCCTTTTAATTCCAGGACAATTTGATGTTATCCTTGAAGGGTATACTTTGCATACTTAGCTCCCTGTTTTGTGTAAAAATGCTGACATATACAGTAGTCCTTCGACACTGACAATGCTTCTCATCTCTCTCTCATCACCTCTCATCAACTTTTCCTCCTTCACCATCGATTTTTCTCTTCTTGGACATTTTAGGATTGATTGAAGATATTACTCCAAATTAGAAAGCCCGCTTTTCCTCACTGTCAGCTTGTGATGCTTGGCTTGAGAAGGTGCTGGAAAGGCAGCCCAATGTGTGACACAAGCCAGACCAGGCCAGGCCCAAAACAGACAAGAGGAGGAAGGGGGGGGGGGATAAAGTGCTTGCTGCCCTTCACTCTGTTACTATTTCGGTGGTCTGGTCCCCTCCAACCTCAGAAGGGCAGAATGCCACAGGTGCAGGGATTCTTGACAGGTGTACTCGTTCCCCAGCAGTCTAATGCAGTTCCTTCAGGCCGAAAACAAGTGTACCAAAGCTGTAAGTCAGTGGAGCTGATGCTATTTGCTGAAATGTGTCTACTACTCAGTGGAAACTGAACTCAGATGAACTCTCAATGGAGAAGGTCACCTGCAGTCACAGCTGATTGGAAGCACTCGCATGCCTACAATCAGCTGTGACCACAGTTCCCATGGTCACCGGGCTGCACTTATCAATGATAAGTACAGCCAGGTGACCTTAGGAACTGAACTCAGAAGAACTCTCAATGGACTTTCACCATTGAGATTTTATCTGGAGTCACAATTGATTGTAAGCACTCACGTGCCTCCAATCACCTGTGCCCACAAGTTCCCACGGTCATTGGGCTGTAGTTACCTGTGAAGGTGATCGCATGTTTGTACTTTTAAATGATAAGTACAATGAAAATGACTGAAAAAAAATATACATCTTTTTGCAAGCTTAGCAATGGTGCAGCTTTGGTAAGCTTGCGATAAGATGTATAAATTTTTTTCAGTCTTTTTTCTATTACTCCCACCTTTATTTTCAGTATGATCCCCTTCTTTTAACTTTTCTTGGGTTTATTATTATTATTATTATTACTATTAATATTATTATTAATATTTAAGTATATTTCGTCCCTCTTGATCTTTTGAGTATCATCAACTTATACTCTTACCAGCTTTTGCTAATGCATACTCAACTTGGAAGTGTTAATCCTGTTTTCCTTCCTTTTGTCTTGTTTTCATACCTCTCACTGGTCATTTTTACAAGTTTTTTGAGAATCATAATTTCCTTGACAGATTACCTGAGGCAGCTCCCTTTCTATCCTTACCACTATATCTGCTAATGCTGAAGGTTATTTCCTAAATGTAAGTACTACATTTTAAATTTGTTATAATTTATAATCCTTGCCTCTTTTCCTCCATTCATTTTGAATTCAAAGAATACTATTTATGTATTATCATTTGCACTGGGAAACCTATGCTTCTTATATCCTTATGATGCTATCTATATAAATTATCCTTTTGTACCCTTATAAAAAATAATGTATGAAGTGCATGTATTATGCATATAACTATTATGTATTGTTTATCAATCAGTGTTGAAGCATGTATTTTCTTCTAATATTGGACTAAATTTTATTGCTGTATTGTCTTTTGTGGGCAAAACACGTTGGGAATAAAACACTACAACATCTCTTCTTCCTAAATTTATCAACAAGTGGGAGTCCCTAAATACCAAACAACCAAAGTATTTGTTTTTATGTATGGGAATCATGTAACTATGTTATTCTTGACCCTTTTAATCAAAATTTTGAATTTAACAAAGTGCATTTTTTTTATCTGAAATTAGTTAAGGTATTACATTGGTGCCTAAAAAGAGCCTTACTTCCTCTTTTCTTCCTTCTTCTCATATGTTTAGACTATATTTGTTTATATAGTCAAGGATCGGCACCACCCTTTTTCTATAGAGTTTAAACTAATATATATTCCATGGGTGCAATACTTTGCATTTTTGCACTAATAGATGTACTTTTGCATTTATTATGTAGAATTTATTATATTTCACTATGATCAATGATTTAAAGCAGATTACAATGTGATCTGCTTTTAAATTTCCCACCCAGCCATGTCTTTCCAGCATACCAACGCTTCACGGATCACATCCTTAAAGCCAGCCGGGGATCGCTGAGAATGCCGCTTGATCGAGGGGGGCAGGTAGGAGTTTTTTTTTCCTACACCGAGTGTGGCTCAGGGTTTCTGCTTTTTGCACTGTGTCACTTATCTACTGATATGGGTGCACAGTATTTTTTTGGCAATGGTTAAGACCTTTTGAAGGTAATTTCAGAAATTTGTATTATGAATGCACAAAGCAGGGAATATAAGTGAATTTACCCAGACACCTTGCAATCACAAGACTGGTCCCATTGTCAGCAAACACAGTGCCAGTTCACAGGTAGCAGGTGGGGAGAGGGGGGAATTGGTAACCAAGTGTGACCAAGACACAGAATTACAATTATGTCACTATCGATACTCTCCTCCTCAGCACTAGGTAAGCGATAAGAATAGTGTCAAAAAACAAAAAGAGACATTTGAGAACCAGTGCCCAGACAAAGTGCTTATGATTGTTGTGGGCGAAGCTGAGGTATTTTGACTCACGGGTAATGTATCATGTTCACTGTATTCATCTTCTTGCTGTGACTGAGATAATAAATGAGCCTACCAGTCTACAGATGGTGAGGTTTGGGTGGAAGAATTCGCTTCTTGCTACCTTGTGAAAACAGTAAAACTCTGAACAAAAAGATAAATTAACAAAGGTATAAAAATTGTTGGTGTGTAGCTGGAACTAATTGCTTTCCATTTACTTTTTTAACCTCCCAAGTATCTTTAATTAGCAGTAGCAGAAAATGTCTTGGCAATCACTGCATGCTCTTTTTAAATTCTCTTTTTATATTCTGTATTTCCCTATTAGCTGCCCCAAACTGATTGTATCTCACTCACTAGTAGCCCAAAATAAAAAGCACTGTCTTTTTTTTTGTTGATTTTTTTTTTAATTTTTATTTTACTCTCAATTCTATCTTTTCTTATATATTTCTCCAAACTGATCCTATCTGTCTAGCACTGCAACATAAAATGACTAGTTATGATGTTGTACTTCATTTTGAGCCTGCAGCGATGTCAACCCTCTATAGAGGATGGAAGAAGGCATGCCAATATAACACTTGGAATTGCTGATTCCCCCCATGTATGCAAAATCCAAAACATGGATGGTAAAAGACTTTTGATCCAAGCTCTAAAAAGTTGAAATCAATTTTGGAACAGGCTCTGACCTGTTTTTTTTTTTTTTTGAACACAGCTACTGATTAGTTTTACTGTATGATATTTGGTGTCTTAATTCCTAATGAGCACATGATATAAATTGTCAGGTGACTGGACAGTTTTGCATCAACCAGAACAAAGACGGCCAAGCAAACTACTGGCCAAGTACTTTTTTCTCCTGACTTACTGTTGCGTAAAACATGTTTTTGATACCTATATTTTTTCCTTTATTAACCTTTGTACTTTATAATTACTACAATTCCCTCTGACATCCTCAGCAATGTTGGTGATAATATTTTATTAAGGAGCATTGTAATTAACTAGTTTGTGGGTTGTCAGCTTTTACAAAAAAAAAAACAGATATTACTGACTATACTTTAACATTGATTTATGGAAAAACAACATGCTTGTGCATATGACATGACTGACTCTGGAGTGTGGAGCCAGTGAGTGAGGTTTGGAGAGGATTAAATATTCCAGCACACAAATATGCAGGCCTTTGCTGCATTTAACAAATGTCACACTTGTCTCTTGTATCTCTTGCACTACTTTCTAGGTATAGTTGAGATGTGTAGTAAAGCCATCTTAGCTTTGTCTTTAATGTTGATTCCGGGTAGAAGATGGATATTGTTTGCAACATGTGGCTAGTAAGACAGCCATTTTTCTATCTATATACAGACTGAATTTTCTAAACATAAAGACCCTTACTTGCACATTGGCCTCTATCTGTGGTGTACAATGTCAAATATTTTTGCTAAGTCAAAAAATACCATATCATCTGTGGCTGTTGTAAGTAGGTGTTTTACTTTCTCATAAAAGGAGATTAAATTTGTTTGACAACTTTCGTCTTTCTTGAATCCATGCTGCCTTTGAGTTATGTCTTTTATGTGGTTCCTTATCAAGCTCTCTAGTGTCTTTCCACCTATAGAAGTTAAACTTACTGGTCTATAGTTACTTGGCAATGCCTTTACTGCCTTTTAAAGATAGACACCAAAATGGCCCTACACCAGGGGTCTGCAACCTGCGGCTCCGGAGCCACATGCGGCTCTTCAGCCTCCTTGTTGTGGCTCCCTTCGGCTGCCGCGGGGAGATCTCTGATGGGGGATCCCCTTCCTCCCAAGACACTGCGGAGGAGGGGGATTCCCTATCCGGTGTTCTAATGAAAAAAATCTACCAGTGAAATAAATCTACCACGGGGCGTGTACAAATGGGTGTGTACAATGACATCCCCCTCCTTTGAACCCCAATTCCTCTGGAATGGGGAGATGTACAAAACCAAAAATGTAGGTGCAAGTGGGGGACACCTGTGACTAACACCCCCTAAAATGTAATTGTTAGGCTATCATCAGAACATAAAGAACTCTGCCCATCAAAAAAATCTACCGTTACACTTTGCTGGAGGCACCGTAACCCCAATTTCTCTAGAACAGGAAGGGGGTACAGGTGAACAAAATTAGAGGTGCAAGTGGGGGACACCTGTGGCTAACACCTCCTAAAAACTCCACCCATCAAAAAACCCCCACCCTGTTACACATTGTTGGAGGCTTCTAGCACCTAAACCCCAATTTATCTGGAAACGGGGGTACAGGTGAAAAAAATTTGAGGTGCAAGTACGGGACACCTGTGGCTAACATCTTATAAAAATTCATAAAAACTCTGCCAATCAAAAAAATCTACCCTGTTACACATTGCTGGAAGCATCTAGCATCTGAACCCCAATTTCTCTGGAACAGGGGGGAGTCGGTACAGGTGACCAAAATAGAGGTGCAAGTGGGGGACACTTATGGCTAACACCACCTACAATTGAATCGCTAAGGCATCGTCAGAAAATAAAGAACTCTGCCCATCAAAATAATCTACCTTGTTACACATTGCTGGAGGCTTCTAGCACCTGAACCCCAATTACTCAAGATTGGGGGGTACAGGTGAACAAAATTAAAGCTGCAAATGAGGGACACCTGTGGCTAACACCCCTTACAATTTCATCGCTAAGGCATCGTCAGAACATAAAGAACTCTGCCCATTAAAAAAAACTACCCTGTTACGTTACGTTATGTAACAGGATGATACGTTAGAAGCTGGAGGCTTCTAGGGGCATAGTTCAGTGTTTAATTTATTTCAAAGTAGGCCTACACATGCACACTTGTTGTAACAGGTAAAATTAAAAAAATATTAAAACTTTTAAAAGTTTATAAACTGTGTTATGTTTTGCGGCTCCAGACTATTTTTCTTTAGTGGAAGAGGAGGCAAAATGGCTCTTTTGATAGTAAAGGTTGCTGACCCCTGCCCTACACCAATCCATTGGTACAATGTCAGTGATTAAGGAGTCTAAAAATTAGAAACAATAGATTTGAAATAACAGAACACAGCTCTTTCAGGGCACATGAATCTATTAATAAGGTCATTGTGATTTATTAACCTATATATATATTATATTTATTAACCTAGATATATGGGTCAACTATAGATTTGGCTTGGTGAAATTCAAAAAATTGACCTTAGACTACATTATTACCAACTACCAACTACTATTGGTAGGGACATTAGATTGTGAGCCCCTTTGAGGGACAGTTAGTGTCATGACTATGGACTTTGTACAACACTGCGTAATATGATGGTGTTATATAAATACTGTGTAAAATATAATTAATATGTAAAAAGGCAAATATATTGTATGCCTATATGTTTAAGTTCATAATTCAGTTCATCTTTTTTATTTAATGAGGACTATACACTCTGAGAAAATGATTCCTTGCATTGCTTTAGTGACAGTATATTTCACTTAGTATGTTTAGGACAGAAATAAAACATTTCCACCTTTACAGACTTGAAAGTTTTGTTTTTTTTTCTAGCCTGTAGCTCCTTTAGTACCTATTACCTAATGTATGCTTTACTGTTTTCCTTCTTCTTTTTAGAACAATTATTGTATTTAAATATTTTGTTACTGCTTCAAAGGAGATCTACATATATTTACTTTAGTCAGGTGTTGGTATTGCTCTAGATTTCATTGTATGACCCAAATTTACCCTCTAGTGAGTTACCCATATCAGCGGTAATGTTTGTAATTAAACATTTCCTCCTAACTGCTAACGTTTTTCTAAAATCATATATTACGGTGCAACAGACTGCGACAAATCTTTCATTTTGTTTACATGATCCAATATAGATTTCATTTTATTATTTTATTTATTCCTCCCTGAAAACATTCTAAGAAAATATGTTTTATTGCATAGATAACTATTGAAAACCACTTTACCAGAATTAGGTGAGAATTTGTTGATATTATCAGGTTTTGTTTACCTTTTAGTCCAGTTGTGGACATAAGTTTTCTTTCTTGCTGCTAATTGTTGCTACAACCCAAAATTAAAATTGATTAAAATAAAATTGGGCTATTATTATATTTTTCTACACAAATTAACCTATGATACTGCAGGGGAACAAACATAGGTTTACTATTTAGCTACCCAGCTATCTGTCGTCAGTGGTCAAATTGTATAAGAAACATTTGGCACAACCAAAACTCTGCCTAGAGAAAGTTGTTTATTAAAACTTAGAGAAAGAACAAGCAGAACATTATTCAGAAGGAAACTAGGAGATCACTGAAAAATCCAAAGAAGATGCCAAAATCCATATTTGAAATTGGACAATTGATGTATAGGATAGCTATCACCAAGATGCTTCTCAAAGACTTTATGAAAGCATGATTAGAAGAGTTTGTCAAAAGAAATGTGGTGTAGCGGAACTGTACCACAAAACAAACAGATACAAAACACAGAAAGCAAATGTTTTGGGTGGATGATACACTTCTTTACATCTCTACTGTTCATCTAGTGCATCTGGTGGATAGTCAAGACAAATTTAATGGTACTAATATATATGTAACCATATGTGGATATACAGAGGTTTATATGAAAAATAAATTGTAATCAGCAATCTTTCAGATTCCCAATTTACTTTTCCTGCTCAAAGCCAAACAATATCTGATATGCATATGAAAAACAGTGGCGATATATCTTCATTATTCTTGCTTCATTTCTTGCTTCTCTAGTCACCTGGTGGGGTGGACAGGATACTAAATTCTCTGGTTTGGCATAGATATCTATATTTGAGATATAGAAAGGGGGGAGGGAGACATTTGGCTGCATAGACCTGTGGTCCACTTGCTGGACAGCCTTTCTAAATGAATTACTGAACAACAGGTAGAATACTAGACAAAAACAGACAACTGCACAAAAAACAGTTTGTGACTGACCAGAACACATGGTGTATATGTTTAAATATATCAAATAAAAAAAATCTGTACATGTTTATCTCCTTTTCCATGAAATATAAAGACAAAGGGCATTCATGTGAACAGAATGCATTTGTCATGCTTTTCTATAAAACAACTTTTTCTTCCAGCTGTGGATTTCTCTTCCTATCTGCCTGAGTTTGAGCTTTAATCTTTGGAAGCTAAGATGGAAAGAGAGACTGTGGATGGAATAGTAAGTAGTTCAAATGCAGTGCTTCTCTCCTGCTGCTCCAGCTTTGTTCACTCTATGTATGTTCATAAAGCTCATGAGCAGCTTTAGAGGATGTGGTATTTTTGGTACTGGTGTGAGTTTTGACTAATGACTGCATAGCAAGCTAAGAATTAGAAAAAGAATCTTCTGTAGCTTCACAAGAACAGTTAATTGTCACTGAATGCTTAATGTAGATATTGTTAAATGCAGTGTGACCAGCAAAACATGAAAAAACTGGGGAAGGAAAATGAGGATGCTGATTTTTGACACCTTTCTTGTGAAATGCTGTTAACACTTTCTTTCTTTTGTATTGTAAAACTAAAAGTATGGAATTTGCTTTGCATTCATACCTGCACTATTAACTGATGTGTTTCAGGATAAATATATATATATATATATATATATATATATATATATATATAAATAAATATATATATATATATATATATATATATATATATATATATATATATATATATATATATATATATATATATATATACTGGAGGTAACCTTTGTACAGAACATACAGTTAGAAGGCAAATAATTAGTCACGTGTCGTCTGTAGGCTTCCAACAGCCGATCTTTTCCTCTATTACTGACCTACCATACTGTCTTTGCTTCTTCATATCAAAACCTAAGAGTAGTAACATCACTAAATCCCACCCCAAATTTCCTTTTGCCAACAGTCAGAGGTTACAATACCTTAGTTCTCTAACTGCAGATAAATAAAGCTATGAAGTTGTGCTGTAAAGGAGTTCCCAGGTAGGAATGAGTGAGCGGAATTTTCGATCTCGCTACAGAACATGTAAGCAAGAACAACCTTGTGATTCACCACGAGGTCATGTTCTCGTGGAACTCAGATTATCTCAGATTATCTCAGAGAATCTCTATTGAAAGTTCATCTGGAGTTCGCCTGCAGTCACAGCTGATTGGAGGCACCTGCGTGCCTCCAATCAGCTGTGACCGCAGGTTCGCACAGTCACTGGGCTGTACTTATCATTGATAAGTACAGCCCAGTGATTGTGGAAACTTAAAACTCAAAACATTGAGAATTCATCTGGAGTTCGCCTGCAGTCACAGCTGATTGTAGACACCCATGTGCCTCCAATCAGCTGTGACCGGAAGTTCCCACACTCCCTGGGCTGTACTTAATGATAAGTAAGGCTTGCAAGATATACAGTCAGCGTTCACAAACTTAGGGTGTTAGCTGACGCATATCTGGCCAGTGATCCCGTGCTCTGTGCCACCTCAGTATCACACTCTGTATATTCTATCCAGAAGTTTCACTTGGAGCATCTCCTGCTTCTCTTTAGCATTGCAGCTTGAAACGTACCTTTTTCGGCATCCCAGCACATATTCTGAGGTTGTGCACAGCTAAGAGGATTTTAGGGGCAGATCAGTTTCTGGCTCCAATCTTGCCCTGCCATTGGCTGGTAAGACTTTATAGCCTTTCTGCCTGTAGTCATCAGTTGCCTGTTGTAGCGTTAAGTTTTGCTGACCTACTACTCGTGTTTTTATCTCTTAGATTTTCTGTTGCTGACTCTGTTTCCAGACCCTGACATTGTGTGCTGACCATTCTGATTCTGTCTTCTGGAATTTCCTCTGTTGCAGCTGCACTCTCCTATACTGTGTTATCTGTGGGCTCCTTGTCCTCTTTTAGTTCTTCCCAAAGATGCCATCTCGTGCACACAGATGTCCTGGGACAGCTCAACCAGTCTCCCGTGGCTGAGCTGGGGCTTACTAAAGAGAGATAGATTGGGGGACTGGTATCTGGTGAGCACTGGTGCTGGATCAGAGGCTTTAGGGCTGATCATGTTTCAATAAGGGTTAATACAAGGTTTAGACAATTTTAAACAGTATTTAGCAACACTGTAAAGAAGCCATCATACTAGCTTGTCTCAGGTGTCCATTTTAGCAACAGTGTGGGGGGGGGGACAGGGTGTGTCAAGTATACACTTTGCACTCTAATTTTGTTTTCTTTTTTGGGATGTGAGCATAAGTTGCACTTAGAACCCAAAGCTCTAATAAATTAATGCCTACCTCTAATAAAAAAATATTTTTATTTGTTTGGAGAATGTTATTTTAAAAAAAAATTATTTCCTTTTTAATTGGGCAACCGAGTTGCAATTTAACAACGAAATTTAACATTGATAAATGTAAAGTTATGCATTTGGGGGCTTACAACATGCATGTTTCATACAGTCAGGGGGAATATGTTTGACAAAAATGGAAAAGGATCTGATTTGGTAGATTATGGACTGGCATCTGCCTGCAATGCCAAGCTGCAATATCTAAGGATAGAAAAGTAATTTCTTGTATCAAAAGAGGTAAAGACTGCAGAGATAGAGACATAATCCTTCTCTTGTGGTCCATATTCATCCATTAATATTATATGCTTAAACTAGAATAATAGATACTTCCAGGTTGTTCACTCTACAAGATATGCACTTTATACCTTATTATATTTTAATAACTGCCTACACCTCTTTGAGGATATCTATTTATCTTTACAAAAAACTTTAGTCTGTGTTAAAAATTAGAAAGTCTCTTTTTATTAGTTATTCAAAAAGTAGAAAGTACTCACAGAAAGACTATCCGACTTTAAAGCGGAACTAAATCCTTTTCTACTCACTTGTCCCTGCCCCATTGGAGGGCACTGACATATTCTTCCTTCTTAAAATCTTTGGCCATCCTATTTGACTTGGTCAGGATTATACCAGACGAATGGGAGTTCATTCAGAACCAGCAACTGCAGGGGAAGTCAGGATGAGCCAGATATACTAGCAACCAACGCATGTACACCTCGAGCAAGCTATCAGGCAAATATAAATGCTTATTGCAGAAAGGATGCCGGGACTGTCCCTTGTTGCAATAAAGCCGTGTATGTTCACATAATTTTAAACTTAAAAACAATCCCCAAATGTTCAGCAAAAGATCCAGCTTCCCCAAATCTGTGATCCTTCTTTAAATCAGTGTCTGATTCCAAAAATTAAAATGAAGAAAATGAGGAAAAAATGGTACCAACAATCTGATGCTATGTCTGTCTGTGGGGGATATCTTGGTGGGCCAGAACAAATGTATTTTTTCGGCTTCATTAAAATATCCCTAATTTCTTAATAATCATGTTGTCATGATCTTTAGTCAATATGTCTGGGCTGTTTTTGTACACCAGCAAAAAAGGTAAGATTTAGTGCTTGGACTCTTTCTTCCTTCAAAACCTTTATTTGAATTCATGCTACAGCTAGAATTGTACGTGATCTACTCCGTACACAGGTAAACAGTTTATAATAGAGCATGAGAAACTTTTTCTGGAGCAAGCATTATATCTGAAGCTGTGAGTCAGTTTGCTTATCAGAATGTCTTCCATCCATCACTAAGATGAGATAATAAAAAGACAGACCGCTGGTTACTATTAATACACTCCTGTGCATTATGGGTGTATACCCTATTAGTCGTTTGATACAGAAGTAGGACGATATAATATAAAACTACAGCATGCCGGATCTCTGGTGTTCAAATGTAAGAGTCTGTCATCTCTAAATCTCATTATGCTAATGACTTATAAGATGGAAGGGCTACCTGGTTCGCTGATGGTAGCTAGAAGGCATATATCATTGAGGTACTTATGCAACTTTCAGCATCCTTGAACTGGATTCATTTCATTTGAACACAGAAATATTCTATCACTGTAGTAGTAGAAAACTTGTGAGTTGTAAAGGTTTATTTAAAGAAAACCTTATCACATACTGATAAAAATGTGAACATTTTAAGCATAGACCAGAAAAGTTTCCTAACACTTAGCCCTAAAAAACTGCTTATAAGGCACAGTAAATGTTTTAATAACTTATAGTAAAACAAATTTAAAGTTGCAGACACTCACAAAAATATATTGCACTTATACCCTGTTACAAGAATCTGCATTTAATGTGGTCAAATTATGATCTATAAAATGACTGATATCACCTGTTGTACAGTTACATATTAGAAAACCACGATATATAACTTTATTTTGCACTAAAATTAGGAGCCTCAAACCTCTTTCTTTCTTCTCATGTATACATTATGAAGGAAATGATAAAAATCTTTTTTTTACTTTTGAAAAAAAAATAAGAAGAAAAGGGAATCACCATACATGGGAAGTACAAAATAACTACACAATCTACATAAAACTGTTTTATCATTCACCTAGGTGGGGGCAGTTGGGGACAGGAATCCCCTAGCGGCCCTCTTGTTGTATTGTAATGTGACTCGGGGTGGAAAAAACATGCAAAAAGCGGTTACCCCGAGTCACACTCAGGGTAACTTTGGGGGTCCCTCTTACATCACCCCCAGGCTCCAGGGGCGATCAGACAATCCTGCTGTGATGCCAGGGCGCCTCTCCGTTGGGGGGGCGTGGCCAGGTGGAAAAAATTAAAAGCAGATTACCGAGTAATCTGCTTTTAAATGTCCCTGCCACCCCGCTGCTCGCATCTGCAGTTAGATGTGATGCACCATGCAGGATTTCTGCATGGTGCATCAAATCTAACTGTAGATGCGATCACCAAATAAAAAATAAATAAAAAGGTAGCAAACACAGAGCAGCATACATGCTTACATAAAAAAATTGGCAAAAAATGTCAAAAGGTTAGCACAAAGCAGCGTACATGTTGGCATAAAAAATGTAAAAAGTTAGCAAACACAAAGCAGCATACATGTCTGCATAAAAAAAACTGACCAAAAAATTTCAAAAATGTCAAAAAGTTAGCAAACACAAAACCTATGCGCCAGAAAGAGATGTCAGCATTGGCTTACAAGGGGAGGCTCAGCTGGGTGCAGTACATTGCATCAAAGAGGGCACGATTTGGCGTGAAGAGCTATATGCTGTGCGAATCCTCATCTGGCTACATCTGGAATACAGTACTGTACACTGGAAAAGGGACACAGTTCAACCCCAGATACAGCAATTATGGATTGGCAACATCTTCAGTCCTATCCCTCATCGAGCCATTGCATAACTGACAATTTCTACACCTCTCCTGAGCTTCATGAGTTCCTTCTGCAACACAGAACAGATGCCTATGGAACCGTTAGGGCTAACCGGCGCAACCTGCCATTATTGTTTGCAAAAGGGAAGCTGAAGACAGGGGAAATTGTTGCCTGGCAGAAAGGAAAGATGATGGCCCTGAGATGGCGTGACAAGAAAGATGAGTGCCTGATGAGTACTGTCCATGATGCCTCCGCCGTTCTGGTACTTTGTGCAGCACCCTGCTTCAAAATCTACCACACCCAGGATGTCCACTAAACATTTAAATATTTTTTTTATAAAATCTGCATTTAACTTATATTAATATTTATTAATAAAATTGCACCCTTGTTTGGAAAATTTCAGTGAGAAATTTTTGATAAAATATTTTTAATTACAGCTTTTTAATTTTAGTATAGTCATTTGCTGTTAAAAGCAGGTTATTTATAACAGCTTTCAGCATGACTTTTTTGGTACTAAAACGCAACCTTTCCATGTGTATAAAACAAAATCCCACATAGCAGTTAATGTGCCTATAACACTATTGTATTAAAACAAGTCTGACCAAGTTTGTGCTTCCCCCAGGAAATCGCAATAACTCATCAATACTTTTGGAAAATGCCAGAAATTACATAGTACGTCATAGTAAGTCATAGTACTTCATAGTAGTAGAAGGTAGTTGGCTTTACATAAATAATATACAAAGGAAGCAGATTTTGGTTACATAATTTTAAAAAAGCAATTTAAAATATGTAGGGTTAAAAAAATACAGTGCTTCAAAATGTTTGTCTATTGTTACAGTGTCTTCCTTTTTTTTTAATTTAATTATCAATGCATATAAAATACAACTGTTGAAAAAATATTTAAACCCTAAAAGCACAATTTTTTTATTGCAATAAACCCAATGTAATTTACCAGAGGCAAGCAACAGGGGTAAAGCTTGATGCACAACAAACGTATGTTGCTTTAAATCAAAATCAGTCACAGTAAACCTTATTTTGAATTAGCCAACTAATGAAAGCAATTCCTCAGAGGCATCAATCTCGGCCACATGGAGTAGGCCCTGCAGCTGTTGTTTGCAGCAGATTAGGTTTGTCTTTACTTTTGTGAAGATGCCTGCACAGTAATAAATGTGTGAGTTATTTGATTCAAAAATTATAACATTTTTATTAACCTTTGCAAATTGGGTTTTCTGCTTTTTCTCCAGTTGGTTAAGTAGATTTTCTCAGCACTGAAATCTTTGCAGGCCCTAATCACAGAAAATAGCAAGAGAATTAATTTTGTCCAGTCTTTCGTACCTACACAATATACATAATACATAACCTGCAGGTCCTTGTTTTTTTACCGCACAATTTTACCTATGGAAGAAATATTGTACAATAAAGAATTGATTTTGAAAATCTAGATATGATGGAAGATGTGCAGATAAATTATTTGAAAACACAGTAGTTTGTAGTGAGCCTGACTATGGCATTAATCTACTGTAATTTTGCACTAACCCCCTTTTGCTTTTCAAGGTCAGTAAAGAGTAATAAAAGGAAATCATTTGATCAGCAATAGCTCTGTATTAACATAAAATTAGCTCTAGAGGATTTGTACTTTTACTTACACCTACAATTGTCTGTCCAGTAGACAGTAATGCCTTCACTAAGGCTTCAAGGACAAGTTATTTGAAGGAAAATCAGAACTCCTTGAGTATATTTTCATTTAGCAAAAACCTTGACTTTGCATGTTCTTTATTTGCGTTTTAGAAAGAACATTTTTTTACACTATGTACAACAAAAAACATTTTGCAATGTAATAGAAAAATGGTACCATGTCATGTTGTTATTTTTTTTTATTCTAGACTTGTAGACTATTCTAAATTCTAATACTCTTTAAAAAAAAACATTCCAATTGTAATCAAAGAAATGTTAGTTTGTCTATTTAAGATGATGGCAAATCATTTTTGGTTCAACAAAACTTCCTGATTGGCCAGCGGCATGGACGGAGTCGATAAATCTTGGAAACAGAGGCACGCCCAGCATCAGAACTGCCCACATGCGCAGGAGAGAGATGCCTGTGTTTTAGTGAGGAACAGGTAAGTGTGACATGTGTTAGGAATGCCACCCATAAAGTTGTGGAAAAGTAGTGCGGTGACATTAGACAAAAGGATGGAGGACCAGAGACGGAGCGTGGGTCAGCAAGAGCAGTAGCAGTGTGTGGCCTCTGGTCAGCTATCGCCAGGGAGACCAAATTGGTAAGAGTCATGGGGAGCTGGGTGTACTGCATCGTCAATGCCACCCAGAAGTGTACAATTTTAGTGAATGGAGTACTGACAGGCGGCAGCAGGAGGAGGAGGCGGAGGGCCCTAAGACGGAGTGGCATCTCGAGCTGGGTGTAGTGCATCATCAATGCCACCCAGAAGTGTACAATTTTAGTGAATGGAATACTGGCAGGCGGCAGCAACAGCAGCAAGAGGAGGCGGTGGGCCCTGAGAAGGAGCATGGACCTCATTGGTAACTGGCATCTAGAGCTGGGTGTAGTGCATCGTCAATGCCATCCTGAGGTACAATACAATTTAAGTGAATTGAGTACTGACAGGCCGCTGCAAAAGCAGGATGAGGAGGCGCTGGGCCCCGAGAAGGAGCGTGGAGCGCATTGGTAACTGACATCTAGAGCTGGGTGTAGTGCATCGTCAATGACACCCAGAAGTGTGTAATACAATTTTTGTGAATGGAGTACTGGGCAGGTGGCAGCAGCAACAGCAGGAGGAGGAGGCGG
>NC_092858.1:120623206-120625986 GCF_032062135.1 Pyxicephalus adspersus
GATGACTCTTTTGTTGGTTGGGCCCATAGCCTGATGCCTTGCGCAGACCTCCGGTAGAGAGAGCTGAAGAGACTGGGAGCTAGGGAAGCTGAAGGGGTCACTGGAGTACCCATCTGTCAGCAACAAATGTTGTCCAACACCATGAAACCTACGGCTACAAGCTTATACTTCCTCGCAGTTTGATGTCTGGCTGTCACCAACCTCCTGAGACGTAGTAGCAATGACAGTTGGAGGTGTACAAGGAGTCAAGGGAGATGGAAGAAGAGATGATGACATGGTTACACCTCCTTCAAGAGAACACAAGTACTGCTCCCACTTTGGTTTGTGGTTCATGCGCATGTGGGAAAGCAGGGATGTTGTACCCAAATGTGATCCGACCTGTCCTCTGCGAATCTGCCTGTGGCACAGGATGCAGATTGCTACACACCCGTAATTATCTTTCAGAGTGAAAAAGGACCTCACTGGAGAGGTGCGTGCAACCACCCTGCTGCTCTTTTTCTTTGCCTGCCTCTGCGTCTGCTGGGTGCCCTGCATCTGCTCCAGCTCCATCTCCCCCATGGTCACATCCTCTCTGACTGTTCCCCTGCTTGTGCCCACTCCTCTGTGTGTTCTTTGGGACTCATATGATGCAGATTTGCACCCTCTTCCATCCCCAGTCTGTTGCTGCTGCCTTTCCTCTACTTCTGTTTCGGAACTGCTGCCAGCCCTTACACGCACCAGTGGTTCCCAGGTGACATCACAGTCATTATCATCCTCATTTTCATCCAAACCAACCTCTTCAAATGCAGCCACTGATCCAGAACCTTTTTTTCCAGCAAGTCCTGACCACACTCTCTAAGGGTTTCAAAGTCTGCCTCCTGTTCTGAACTTTGTACTGACAGATCCTCAGGCTGTTCCTCAAACAACATGGGAGAGTCATCTGGAGGTACAGGCACATTAGCCAAGCTAACTCTTGTTTTGCTCCTGTCATGGTTGTGCTGGTTCCTGCCACTGCTACAGAAGAAGAGCCTGCTGCACTTGTAGCCCCCGAGACCCACTCCACAATCCTTAAATTCAAGTGAATATATATATATATATATATATATATATACTCATATGTTCATTTGAAATTCTATAAGTATAGTATAGTTCTAAGTATAGTTCTAAGTATGATAAGTATCACATGGTTACATGAAGATTGTATATATATATAGATGTAGGTATATAGCATTCAAAATGTTTGTATGATTTACAAAGTAACAGATTTTTTGTGTAAACAAGAAAGGAATATAGTTACTAACGTACCCATGGGAGATTATAAAAGACACCAACATGCGTGATGATAAATGTGACAAGGTAAAGGTTGAAAACCTTGATCAAATTAAGTGCTATATATGAATGGATTACCTAATCAATATACCAGTATATATAAAGTAGTTTTACAAAATATTTTTTATGTATCTTTACATATTGTATGAGGTATTTTACCTCCTTAAGCCTTAAAGATGATTTTGGTATATTTCTATATTGATGTACATAAATGATTCATAAAAACTTTGGTAGTCAACGAGGAATGGTGCAGAACTATGCAGCTAACAATAAATTAATCAATTAATCCTCTACACAAGATTGAGTGACTAACCCCTCCCTACTTCTCTGTATATATATATGCCTGTGCTTAGATCTCTCCTGATTGGCTGCTGGACCTTGCTGTGCATCCTGGGAGCAAATGATTCGCTCCCTGCCGCAATTCCCGCCGAAATGTCTCGCCGTTACCGCCCCCTGCTTTTTTCCTCATTCGTTCGGCAAGAACACTACCTCATGGCGAATCACAAGGCCAATCTTACATGTTCGGTAAACGGAAAAGCCCCAATTCGCCGCGAGACAGAAATTTCAAATCTCGCTTGCTAATCCCTAGGAGTGACCTGATAAGAAGAAAGGTATGGCTGTTATGCCCCAACAGTTCCTGAGAAAGAAAGCAGTTGGTAATATACAAAAACTAATCTCATACAATTGCAAGTTTTTTTTCATATTATAATTCTAACATAGAGGTTTGGTCATGTAACAATTTGATTGGTAAGATCAGTGTATAAATATTAACTCCAGATATCATAATATTGAGGGCTGACACTGACATTTTCAGGATACGCAAAAAGAAATGCAAGCTTCTCCCTGCCTGACTTTTCTCAGTTAGATAATATGAAAATGGACACTCCCGGAGTCATGTGATCTTGCTGTTGGAACTGTTGCTGTTTTAGACCATTCTATGAATCCAATAAAGATAAGTACTAACTTTTAACCCCCCTAGGGGTCTAATTATGTCCGTATTTCCATGCACAAAGAGGTACAATTTTTTGCATGGTAATTTTTTTCACATTGTAGGCCTAAAAATTTTTCGGCATAATTCACCAAAATATGTCCAATCGTTAATAAAAATAATTAAATTTAATATTAAACTTTAAAAAAAAAAAAAAAAAATAATGAAACATGTAATATAACTAGGGATGAGCAACAAGATTTGTAATTTCGGTCTCGCGGCGAATCGGGACGTTCTCGCTTGCCGAACATTTAGGTGAGAGCGGCTTTGTAATTTGCCATGAGGTTGTGTTCTCGTCGAACAAACGGGGGAAAATACAGGGGGCGGGAACGGCGACTATTTCTGGCGGGAATGGCGCAGCTGGAAGCGAATCATTTGCTCCCAGGATGCACAGCAAGGCCCAACAGCCCAATCAGGCGAGATCTGAGCACAGCCATATCTACAGGGAAGGAGGGAGGGATTAGTCACTCCATCTCCAAAAAAA
>NC_092858.1:120626320-120627793 GCF_032062135.1 Pyxicephalus adspersus
TATCAAAAAAGCCAGAATATTTTCTCTCAAAAAATTAAAGATATTTAATTCTAATACCACTTGCTATTTACCAAAGAAACCGTTTGGTACAGGTGCATTTTTTCCCGAATAAGTAAAAGATAAGCGGTAGACACGGGGGAAGGCGTGGCATTGGGCAACCTGCCACATCTCTCAGGGGGCATACTCCCCAGGCATACTCCCCCTGTATTTCTCTCCAAAAAATGCAGATATTTTATTCTGATCCAACTTGCTATCTATCAAAAAAGCCAGAAAAATTTCTGTATTTCTCTCCAAAAGAAATATAGATATTTTATTATGATCCCACTTGCTATCTATCAAAAAGCCAGAAAAAATTTCTGTATTTTTCTTAAAAAATACAGATATTTTTTTCTGATATCACTTGATATTTACCAAATAAACTGTTTGGTACAGGTGCATTTTTTCCCAAACAAGTAAAAGATAAGCGGTAGACGCGGGGGAAGGCGTGGCATTGGGCAGCTTGCCGCATCTGGCAGGGGGTATTCTACCCAGGAGTCCGCCACTGTAGGACAGCAGCAGCAGCAAATCGAGAGGGCGTACTACAATCATAGAGCCACGTCATGTTGAGAGTATTGTGGACTGGGTCTTAGGGGCCTCAAGTGCAGCAGGCTCTTCCTCTTCAGCAGGCTCTCCCTCTACTGCAGCAGCAGCAACCAGCACAGCCGTGACAGGAGCAAAACGTACATGGGTGGCACTCATCACCAATGTCATGCTTGCCATTGTGCCAGCTAGCAGTATACTTTAAATTTCTGCTGCTTCCAGGAGGCCAACAAACTGCTATGCGGTCTTCTGCTGTTTTGACGGCAGAGACTGCTGCTAGTGGGTTGAGTTCACACATAGGGCCACCCTTTCTCGATGTCTTAATGTTTATGCTGCTTTCTGTGCACTGTCCATCACGCAAAAATCCTATTTGCCTGCTGTCACTTCACCTGCCATTTTCTGAAAAAACCACAAGGTCTTTTGGAACTTTTTCCCTTGTATTTTTCCCTTGTTGCCACTGTTCTCCTATACATACCTAGCAAATTTGGTGGTTCTAACATGTATAGGGGCTTTGCTATTAATGTTTAAAGTCGGTCCATTGATTTTATTTGGAATTCGCGAAATCGGTTCGCCGAAATTTCGCGGTCCAATTGGAAGTTCAAGTAAATTTTCACAAAACTGTCAGAGGCCTTCTCGCTGATCCCTAGTCACTCCCACCCCAACAAGTGTGGGAAGGAAGACACAGATGATCACACAATTCCACAATACTTCTATTCAGTATTGCATGTTTTTTTATTTAACTTTCTAAAAAGATTTACTGGAGTTTTTTTAGTGGAATAATTAGAAAGCCTCATCATTCCTGCTATACCTGCCATGCTTATCAATGTGAATGCTAAATATGCTCCCTTTTTACATCCATGTGGGCCTTCATCCTCAGCATGACCCCATTGATAA
>NC_092858.1:120629545-120634865 GCF_032062135.1 Pyxicephalus adspersus
GCAAGTGAAAAAAATTGTTTTGTTGAGCTTTGTAATTCCAAGACTTATGATCCATGTCCCTTCCTGTAATTGCTCCTACTCCTCCTCCTCATCTTCTCATGTAGCCCACCTCCATCTACTTCCTGCTGCAGTGCACATTCCCCCAAAAATCCCACTTCCCACTGCACCTAACACCTCCACAGTTTCAAGACAAAAGACAACAGGTATTTCTCCTGTTCTCCATGCTACATCAAATTCATTGTGGTTTCCAACTTGAAAATGAGTTGGATGACATCACTGATACTGCGGATTTCCTGGAAAAAAATGTAGTTGCCACCTCCATAGACTTTAAAAAGCAGCATGCGAAAAGTGGTAGGGACACATGTTGCTGTCAGTGGAGAGGGTTACTCTTGTGAGGAGGAAGAAGAAGAGTTAGACAATAAATCAACTGTTGAGCTCATCCTCCTGACCACTTTACTGATGTATGTTTCGAACAAGACATTCACTGAATAGTATGTAAAGTACTGTCCATGCCCGTAAACACTGTGTCACGAGATGTGGAGGTGAGAGGAACACCTAAATGAAAATAGAGGGATGAAGACAAGGAACTAGGCCTCAAAGACTAGGGAGAGGGAAACGGTCACCACCTATTAAAACCCTAAACCTAGCCCTCACTCCTGTCAGTATGAATAGACCCTGGAGGTGGGAATATTCATACACTGGAACCTAGCCCCAGTAGCCCTGAATTGCCCTGGGAGTAGTGGCAGGGTTTGTGACTACTGGTTCCTTCCCAGATAAATGAACCAGCATCTCCCTGAGGCCCAGTAACCACGAGCACAAGAGAACAACAAAATACTAAGAGCAGTACAACTTATCTTCAATAGAAAATAGATGAGCAGGAACTCAGGAGAGGACTACACCCCAGCTCTTCCACATCCAAGTAGAGAGTATAAACCGTATAGCATGAAGTGTGAGGCCAGACTAAACAGAGGAGGAGTAATGACCTCAAGCTGCAGCTGAGACAAGGGGAGTGGTCATTACAAACAACAACACTGAAACAAGTGAAAACAACGAGACTGCCAGATAACCTCAAATGTAGCCAGTCTCTCAGATCTTCTAACCTTAGTCACGGGAGGATCCGTGACACAATGTTCATGTATCTGCCCATGCATGGTCATGGCTACACACTGAAAACAGTCAATTAAATCAGCTGGCTTCCACCAACTTCCATGTATGGCCAGTGACTGTAATACCGGTAGCTTGGTCAGCAGAGCATTCATTTGGCATGCCAGAGGATAGCCAGGAATGTACTTGTTTCTTGGCCGAGCATTCTCAAAAGGAAGACTGAGATACTCCTCTCTTGTAGCAACTCCTGATTTTATATTGTGTGTCATCATACTTTCTTTCCTACCTCATTATCTTTTGTTTCCTGTGATTCACACAGACTCATCTGTCTCAATATCCCGATATCCAGGAATACTGTCTTTGAATGGAGAAACTGAGAACTTGTGTGAGTTACAGAGTGAATGGTTACAAATGAATGGTGAACAGAGTGAAGGGTTACAAGTGTTGCAGAAAAAAACTAGATCTGCTGGCTAGAGATACATTGATTTATTGGCAGGTAGCATTATCAGTTGCCCAACTAGGTGGTGTTGTGTATGTTTTCATTTACAAGGTATACAAGTTTACTAGCTGTCAAATTCAGACAATTCTAACACACTAAAGCACATTAAACCTAACATACTATAAAGTGAATGAAAATGAACACAACACCACCTTGTGGATGAAGTAATAATGACACTAGCTATTTATCCAATTGTATCTATACATTCACCCAAGTCTATGTAATCCCTTAGGTACATATATTCTCACTTCTCTACCTAACTTTCATTCATTCTTGCATAAGTACATTAACCCATGTGAGTTTGCACAGGACAGTAAAACAAGCACTTTGGATGAATGAGTCACTATGCACATTGTACAAATATACTTAATGTATTAAAAACATTTCAAAAGAATTTGCTAAATCTTCTCTATCCAATAGTTCAAATTCACACCAATCCAATAGTTCAAATTCACCCCAACCCAATATGCACACGCTGTGTCTTAATCCAATAGGCATGGATACTAGTATACTCTATATACTAATATACATACTTCCTGCCAGCTTAGCAGAGTTGATGTAAGTCTAATTCATTTAATGTCTTTACCTTTCTCCTGTTCTTATATTACAGATATCTTTAAGGATGAATGCAATGCATGAGTAAGTGGGCATAAAATCATGCACAATGAAGAATTTAAATATTGTAATCAATCAATAAAAAGCACCTTAAAACTTAAAAAAAAACTTAAAAAATAATTGTAGAGATTAAAAGCACAACCATTAAAAGCACAACCATATCCTTATAATGTAAACAACCATAAAGTACTTCCAAAATGATAGAAAAGGACTGTGCATTCTTTGCTGTGTTCTTTGAGGATCTTTCAGGAGAAATATCCTCACATTAACAGCATTTAAAACTTTCACTACTTGTTAATGAAAAGTTTAATGTGCATACTTTTAACAAGTGTGCACTTTAACTTTAATAATTTTTGGTAAACCTGTTGGTTGAAAAAAAATTGCTATGTAAGGGCTTGGTAATTTTTTACAAGCAATAGAGGTATGCAGATACTAAAGTAAACTAACTCATTAATGAATTTGTTAGTGAACTAAAATCCCCACTGACAGCAACATGCTGAGTTAGTCAATGAGGATATAAACCAAATCCTCATTGATGAAGTCCTGCTGGTTTACTAAAAGAGGCTTTAAGCAACAGCATGTGTGCTCAATGTATCATTTGTTTTCGTTATATCTCCCACTGATTTATTTATATACCCAAAGGCACACATAGACTCATACTTACTGGTGACAGTCAAAATCCCCTCTTCTTTATGGTAAAATTATCATAGCTTTAAACAGATAGTATTAATAATAACAATACAGTTCACGAGAGTCTACATTTTTTCCTCTTTGTGAAATTCCAAGGCATTCACTCACTTCTACATAAGCCTTAATGACACTACTCTATTCTCTTCAATATTGAAACTTTTTTTATAGTATAGTAGTAACGGAACAAGAAAACAACATACAAAAGAAAACAACATAGTAAATAAAAAAATAGCAGCAATCAAGAGTCTTTTGCTAACAACGAACCTAGCAAACTAGCTTCAGCAGGATTCCCTATAAGCTAAATTGCAGACTAAGCACTGCTGTAGTGGCATCTCGTACCCAATTTTCACCCAGAAAGAGAATTAATATGTATTTATGCACTCATGGAGCTAGTGCAGCAACTGGGTGAGTAACATATGTCATCTGTTACACTCCTTGTCCACAATCTATATATATATATATATATATATATATATATATATATATACACACACACACATTTTTTACGTTGATCACCAAAATTGTACTCCGTCTATAGAAAAGTAGTAAGAAAGTAAAGAAAGACCTCAGCACAATGTTATCACTGGTGCAGTATTTTCTGAAGAGGTTAGAGAACGCATTAGAGACTAAAAAAACTGTAAATGTAGCCCAGGTGCTACATCAATCACAGCTTTTTGGAAATTTTACAAAGAAGGGTGGTTGTTACATTCATTGTTACATTCATTGATAGATCTATAACTATTGATTTTTTTTTTTTATTTTAAAGTGCTTTATACATTGTTAGGTCCTACTTAATAACATACCAGAGCATTTCATTGAAAAAAAAATTGCTTAAAAGCAGACCTGTATTGATAATATTCATTTTTCACTTTCTGTTTTTTTAACAATTCTTTGTTGTTTCTCTGTTTCTTTTTCTTTCTGCATTTACAGTTTCCCAAAAATTCCTAAATGTTTTGATTGGTTGCTAATCATGGTAAACATAGCTCTTTATGCAGTATGTTTGATTACGCATCTTTTTAAATGTTTTATTCCCCTCCCTAAGCATGAGTCTTGTGTCATCTGATCTGATGATTCTGCCTATTTTACCATTCCAGGCAGAAGAATGTTACCCACTGTGACATTTATGCTGGTGACCCACAAGGAACACATGTGGCAGTGTAAGGCAGAAATCTACTGCCAAAAAATATGTATATTCACAAACCCACACTAAACAAACCCTAGATTTTATCCAGGTAAATTGTGAATCTTTTGCAGAAGATTTCAATGTGATGCCCTTGGTAAACTTTGTGTCATAGCATAGCACAAGGGTGCCCAACAGGTGGATTGTGATCTACCGCCAGTTAACTTGTCTCCAAATTAACACTGTGTAATTTCCAAAAACTTTTTTAATGTGTATAACTAAGAGAAGGTAAAACTGGAAAAAGCAAACAGTACAAAATCAGTGCAATATACAAAACAAAATACATAAACAAACAAAGCAAACAGCATAAACAGCCAATATTTAACATAATACAGTTTCTAAAGTATCATGCTGAATACTGCAACCACATAATCTCAAAGACTGCAGTCAAAATGCACATTTTGCATAATAAAATACACATTTCACTATAACAAGATGGTTAATACAACAATACCATACCAATGATGCTTGGATAGGCTGGAACACAGATGGATGTGGCTGCATCAGCAGGTATACATATGTGTCTGCTATAATAAACACCACCTACTTCTACATTTTGTTTTTTTCTTTAATTGTATTTTTACAATTAAAGAGAAAAACACATAGTAATAAAAAGAATGCCCAGTACAGGGCACATAACTACTTCTATATAAACTATATGCATAGTATATACAAAAACAGACTAACTGTTGACAGCACAAGGGGTTACCAGTTTTGTGAGGCTTGATGTCTCAAGGGTGACTAGTCTAAAGGAGCGGCAACTGCTTGTTGAATGATGTGTATAATATCTGATATTAAATATATACTATAATAAAAGTTATTATTATTAATAATAACTGCCAGACAAGGTAAAAATAAAAATACTGTAAAGGGTCATTTTCTCTAAATCTTTTTTATTGAGTAAATATAATCCCATCATATGACTCAGCACAATGATTCATGTCATACAAACAAGTAGCCACATCTTGTTGACTTGAATGATTGTACAGGTGCATTTTTAGTGCATATAGTTCAGAAGTACCAAGTCTGGTTAAGGATTAAATTAGTTTAAGGAGAAAAGTGGAATGAGTAACTGTAATCCACTCACAATTAAATCCTAAAATAGGTCTATATAAATAGGAGAACAAAGCTTAAAAACAGTGGCTTGTCCTATAAAGAACTAGTAAACATTTCTTCAAAAAACAATTTGGATTTTGTAACCAAATATTAAATGCTTTTAAAAAACTGCAGTC
>NC_092858.1:120635589-120646259 GCF_032062135.1 Pyxicephalus adspersus
ATTGAGGGGTTCAAATTTAGCACATAGAGTTGGTAGAAAAATCACCCTGTATTGACATTTTGTTTTTATGATTTCATTTACAAAAGATTTGCTTAGTACAATCAATTATGTGTGTATTTTTGAAAAGTAGACAATACTATACTAAGCTACTGACTATACTATAATACTATGTTCAGGATCTTTGCATTAAACTGAAAATGTCTCCAGACTGCTATAAAGCGTGCTATATATATATATATATATATATATATTTTTTTTTTTTTTTTTTTTTTTTTTTTTAAGGACACTGACGATTCGTAGGACCTCCCCTGTACATGCCAGGGACTAACGAATCCCCCAGTATTGGTCTCCAAAAATGGGAGCTCCCTTAATTACATAAATGCACTCTATACAAACAGTAAAGAAATAGACACACTAATAATGTATAACTTTATCTCCTAAATTATGTTTACAAACAGAACTGTATCATTAATAAACAAGTCCAAAAAGTTCCTATGATAAAGCCTATTGATTAGGTGAAATAGCTCAAAGCGGAGCTTAAAGTGTCCTACTTCACAATGGCAATATATTTGGGTCAGTCCCAATTGGCCATTCAGTTTCTATGCAGAATATGCAGACATAAAGAGAGTCATTGAGTTTTTGCAATATTACCAACACAATTGGGTTTGTGTTGACTGTGTTAAAATGGTATGCTTCCTTCTTGGTCAGCAACGTGAATACACCAAGTATCCCCGTTATCTGTGCATGTGGGACAGCAGAGCTTGTGAGAGGCATTGGGTGGAAAGGAATTGGTCTCCAAAATCTGCCCTAAAACCAGGGGATGCAAACATTCTACATGAGCCATGTGTTAATAGAAAGAATATTATATTCCGACCTCTGCACATGAAACTGGGTCTGAAGAAGCAGTTCGTTAAAGCTTTGCCAACTGAAAGAAACTGTTTCACGTACCTCATTTTGGCATTTCCTAGCCTGTCATTTGAAAAAATAAAGGCCTGTTTGTTTGATGGTCCACAGATTCGTCAGCTCATCAAAGATGAACATTTCATCAGAACAATGTCAGAAGTGGAACAAAATGCTTGGTTATCATTCAAAGCCATTGTCAAGGACTTTCTTGGAAACACACAAGCAAATATTTACACAGAAATTGTCCAAAAACTCTTGGAGAGCTACAAAATGCTTGGTTTGAAGGTGCATTTACTGTAAAGCCATTTTTCTAACTTCCGGAAAACCTTGGTGCACTTAGTGATGAGCAAGGTGAATGATTCCACCAAGATTTGAAGGTCATGGAAGGACAGTATCAAGGTACATGGGATGTACATATGATAGCTGACTATTGTTGGAACATCTGGTGGGATTGTCCTTACGCTGAACACTACAGGAAAAGCTATAAGTGTAAATTTTTGCCTTAACCACTTACCCAATTAATTTTCAAATGTTTACTGTAAAAAATGTCATAGAGTAACAATAAATCTTTTGTATGAACAAAAGAAATTTAAATAAACAGTACTTCCAAGTCAATTTTTCATTATTTTTTCTTTGTATGTAAAATTTGTATGTTTTTTGACAAAAATGGGGGGTACCCTGTATCGTAAAAACTGGATGCGATAGCAAAAAAACGGTGGAATATATGCATTATTTAGGTGTTTACACAAAACAAATAGTACTAGTATATCAAACTTCCAAGGCCAAATCCAATTTGTGCTAAAAATTTTCTCGCCTTTCTATCCCTCAGGAGGTTTCTGCAGATTTGAATGGCATTTTAGATCTTGGCCCACTATATATATTGACTTACTCACCTTAGCTTGGTGGTGGAAGCACATAAGTGTGGATTCCTTCTTTTAACCAGAAGCAATATCCTCCATGAATGTTGCTTGTAGCCAAGCCCATGACATCAGAAATCATAGCAGCAAATAGGCAGTGTGAAGCAATATGGTCCAAAAGCCCTCTTTACCTATTTCTTCCTATAATTTCTCTTTTCTATGTATATGTACACATATCTAAATGCATACATACAGGTTTGGCTTTATGTGCACTCATGTCTATACATACATGAGTGCATATGAAGCAAAACAAGCAATATACACAAAAAAACAAAAACTTTCCTGACCAAGGACTGCAAAAGTGCGGAACATTTTTCAACTGAAAAAACACAGTTCACGCACACATAGTGGGTCCGCCTTGGCGCACAACTATGAGCTACATACTCCTGAAGTTTGGCGCACAACTATGCGCATCAAACAAATGAGTTTTAACAAGACAATTGTGCTGTTTTTAGCCTTTCAAACACTTTGAGAAAGGAACAGTCTAAAAACAATCACAATTGACTTTTTAAACTGTATGTCCTGGGAGATTAGAAAGGAGATCACGTAACAACAAACCCCCAAAAAACAAACAACATTTTAAAAACAACTTTATTCAAAAGAATCATTTGCTAAAAGGTCACATTAAAATATAAAAACATTAAAACAAAAAAAAAACACACCACTAAATTTATAATAAATGACAAAAAAATTAAAAAGAACAAACAAAACACATATAAATCCACACTTCCATGTAAAGTCAAAATAGGTCAAAAATGGCCCAACAAATATTGCATTCAAAAAACACATATTATTATTATTACACAGTATTTATATAGCGCAATCATATTACGCATCGCTGTACAAAGTCCATAGTCGTGTCACTAACTGTCCCTTAAAGCAACTCACAATCTAATGTCCCTACCAAATTCATATGTCATTAATGTAGTCAAAGGTCAATTTTTAGGGAAAAGCCAATTAACCTCACTGCATGTTTTTGGGATGTAGGAGGAAACCAAAGTACCCGGAGGAAACCCATGCTTTCAAATTGCTTGTTTTTGTTCCACTATAAAAGGAAAACCTAGCAAATATTGTGGGGAAAATATTTTTCACATTCTTACTTTATGAAAGTTTTAGATTTAGAGATAAGGAGATTTGTAGTAAATGTAGCTTTTGCTAAACTGGTGAATGACAAAAATGCAGTCATGAAAAATAGAAAGCATATGCTCTTTTCATTTAAAAGTTTTGCATATCAGGACGTATTAAATAATGATCTGGTCCTTAGCAGATCTTAAAATTAGGTAAATGCATCCTCAGATGAACAACACGTAACATATTTAATTGTCATTTTTTTATACTGATGTATCAAAATTAGGTTATGCAGCATGATAATGATTAAAATTAGCTTTTTCAAAGTTCAGACCCTAACCAGATCTAAATGATGTTGCAGACCTTAAAGCGGAACTATAAACTCCACAAAAATTTGCAACCAGGAGGGGCTTTATTGCAGAAAGGCACATGCAATAGTCCTTCTGCAGTAAAACATAGTTTTCTGCCCAATCACACTCTTCATCTATCAAAATCCCTGTGCTGCTCATACCCAGTTCATCCTGGTTCGCCCAGGGATTAGTTTATATGTATTAGTATGTTTGACTTTTACCATAACCTACCTACTTTTTATGTTAGGACATTACCCAATCATTACCAAAGACTTTATTTCTGACCCAAAAGGAATATCAAACATCCGGAGAACTATTTTTTTTCCTCTTTTTATTTTTTTTAGTTTGCCCGCTTAGTTTTCAAAAACATATACATACAATTGTCTTTGTTATTGAATTTTAATATTGTTATTTGTCACAAAAATGTGAAAATCAATGAAAATTTATTGAAACAGGACAAAAACAGGTGAGTGTAAAAAAGGTTTAGTTTAGCATTAAGCTATACATAAATAAATGCCCACAAAAATTCAATGGTCCAAAGTATTGTAAATTAGTATTATAGTATTGTAGTGGGACAAAATTCCTCCACAAAAATGTGTGGGACTAATAGTCATAAAGGAAATGACTACTTCAAGTTATTGCTTCTAAAGGTAGTTCTGCAAGCTATTGAATCATGAGCAGTACTTTTTTCACATGTGGCTTCTCGATTTTGGTTTAACTTTTGGTAAATAATACATTTCAATAATGACATGGTGGAATTTGTTGTGTATATTTTTACCTAAAGTAAGATTTAAATCGTAAAGATTTTAAATTTCAGAAGCCATTTTTTTTTTGTCCTGAATATGTAGAAATGAAAGGATATATTTTAATTACTCATCACTGCATTTACTTCGACATTGGTTGCGTCACTTTTACTTTTGACATGAAGAATCTCTTGAACAGGAATCACTAAAACATCTTTTGAAGATTTTTTAAATAATTTATTATTGACCTCCTAAAGACAACTTCATGGTATTTTAATCTCCAAGTGTAGGAAGAATTTTTTTTTTCCCTGCACATGATGCATTTCATGAACAATTAATTCTAGTGCAAATTCTTCTGTAGTAACTTGCTAAAACTCTTCAATGGTATTATGAAGTCCACTTATGTTCTTAAGTCCATTATGAATACGTCTCCTAATTGCATGAAAAATTTCACACTTTCCACAATGTAGTTTTTGAACTCTTGAACTTTTTTCTAAACTCTTTTAAACCTTCTTCTAATATATCCTCTTGGAATTCCTTTAATATATCCTCCTAAATGAATCACTGGCCTCTGAAGTGCAATTATTACAAGTTAAAGTCAGCAAGGCATCATGAAATGCTGGAGCGAGTATGATAAAGTATGAAAAGGGCTAACATGAATATAAATAGTAACTAAAGCATGCATATGACTAGCTGAAACTGAAATCCCTATGGATTATCAATGGTACATTGTGTTAGATATAAACTGTTTAGTGTGTTTTTCTTTCTTTAGATTTTTTTTTTTTTTACACTGTGTTATACTTATTAATTTTGCAGTTCATTATCAACTTAAATATATGTCCTAAATGTTATATATTTATTTAAAAGTTCAATTCTGGTCTTTGCCAGTTCCCCCTATTATTCTGCTCAGACCCTCATTTAATAAAATTTCTTCAGTTACTTTTAATTATAAAAGGACATTTTTAAGAGGTTTTAAAGGAGTGTGAACATGTTAGGTTGCATACTACAAGTAATCCTTTGTATACTAATTCTAACTATTTTTTAATTAAATATATAATTTTATCACTAATTCTGTAATAAAGTGGAATTTTAGTTAACGCACATACACTCTCTGACCACTTTATTGGATACACCTGTTCACCCGCTTGCTAAAGCATTTAGGCAACATGAGTTGCTGAACTTCAAAGTGAGCATACCAATAGGAGTGAAAGGTGATTTAAGTGATTTTGAATGTGGTCTGGTTATTGGTGCCAGGTAAACTGGTAATTTCAGAAACTGTAATCTGTTGGGATTTGTATGCACAACTATCTTTAGGATTTAAAGAGAATGGTTTGAAAAAAAAAACAAAGTAATAATCTAGTAGGTGAATAAATACCTTTTTAATTGAAGAGATTAGAGGTTAATTGTCAGATTAGAGGTTAATTGGTTTGAAGTGACAGAAAGTCAACAGTAACTCAAATAACAACTTGTTAAAACTTGCATCAAAACATCTTGAAATGCATAACACAACAGACCTTAAAGCAGATATGCTACAGTAGAAGGAGACCACACTGGCTTCTACACTTGTTAGCTACAAACAAACTTCTGAGGCTCAATTTTTTACTTTATTTTTTACCAAAATTGTACAATAAAAAATACAATTACATAGAAAAACATTGCCTGATCAGATGACTCCCAATTTCTGGTGTGACATTCAGGTTAGAATTTGGGGTCAACCTGAAAGAATGAATCTATTCTGCCTTGTATCAATGGTTCAGGCTGGTGGTGGTGGTTTAATGTGGTATAATTAGTACCAATTGAGCATTGTTTAAATGTTGCAACCCACCTTATTTAGTAGGCATTTTAGGATAACAATGTACCCATCTTCTGACACATTCTTCCAGCAAGATACAATACCATGTCACAAAGCTCAAGTCATCTCAAACCTGTTCCTTGAGAGGGACAATGAGTTCACCATACTTACCATACTGGTGGAACGAGAGATTCGCGTCTCTGAAGTGTAGCTGCCCAATCTGCAACCATTTCATAATGTTATCATATCAGTATGGACCAAAATCCCAAAGAAATGTCTCCAGCACCTTGAAAGATTATTTTTTTCTTCTTGTACTGGTGACCATTGTGACTAAAAATGAAGACAAAATCTTAAATGTTAAATTGTCACTAGAAGAGAAAAAGTGAATAAAGTGGGGAATTAACTTGTTTGAAAAATATCTTTTAACTTCTGGATCTACAAGATATGAAAATAGGTAAAATCCATAATGAGAAAAGGATCGCAAAAAATTTATAAGACTTGACTGGGCATGTTTCAAAAAAAAAAACTTTGTAGACTCCCACAAAATAGCCATATTGAAAAGCCATGACTGTGGAGATAACTTTGTGGGATTGTGCTCTGTTTATGTTAAACAATTCACTGATTTCTATTTATAATACTGCTTCAAGGGAAATATTATATACAACTTCGGACAAGCCTGGAATCCAAGATTTTTTCAACCTCGTAATCTTCTTCCGAGGCAGCAGAAACAGGACCCGGCAGAATGTATTCCTTCAGAGAATTTGTTAAGAACAACAGGTTTAAGCAGGGAAACATGAAATGCGTTATGGATCCTAAGGGATGGAGGCAGATTCAACTTGTAAGTGACAGGGTTGACCTGGAACAACATGGGGAATGGACGGATGAAGTGATGTGCAAACTTGAGGGAATGCACCCACAAGCGAATATGCTTGGTGGAATGCCAAACCTTGTCACCGGGGGACAGCTGGGGAGCAGGAGCTCTCTTCTTGTCAGCCCATTTTTTGTAGCGTGCCGAGGAATGTAGCAAGGTCTTTTGGACTTTCTTCCAAACTTGCTGGAGATAATCAGCGACAGCAGCAGGAAGGTTTGACACAAAAGGGACAGAAGCAGGAATCCGAGGATGAAGACCGGAAACAATTAAACAACAATTAAAAAAAAAAGACAACCCTGTGGATTTGCTGATGCAATTGTTTTGGGTAAATTCAGCCCAAGGAGGCGGCAGATCCGACTTGTCGTCCTCCTGGGAGTTGGTATACATACATAAGTATTGTTCCAGCTCCTAATTAATCCTTTCAGTTTGCCCATTGGTCTGAAGGTGATAGGCTGAAGAGAAGTCTAACTGGATCTTTAGCTGACGACAAAGGGCCAGAAGCAAAAAGTGAATTGTACTCTGCGATCGGACACTAAATTGGATGGTAGGCCATGTAGGCGAACAATTTCTTTGTAGAAGATCTTCACCAAGGTCGATTCAGATGGGGGGACCTGATAAAGAAACGAAATGGGCTATTTTGGAGAAGCAATCAACCACAAGCCAAATAGCAGTGAAACCATTAGAAGATGGAAGGACGGTGACAAAGTCCATGGAGATGTGTGACCAGGGTTGTTCCGGAGTGGGAAGCGAAATTAATGAGCCTGAGGGAAGCTTCCATGCTACCTTATGTCGGGCACATTCGGTACATGTGGCAACAAAGTCCCTCACATCTTGTTTCAGATCTGGCCAACAGTATCTACGGCTGATCATTTCAAAGGTCTTCCGTTGCCCATGATGCCCAGCAAACTTAGAGGCATGCCTCCATCGAAGGACCACTGGACGCTGATTTTTTTTGAACAAGGGTCTTCCCTGGTGGAACTCGAAGTAGCTGGACTGGGGCCGTGGGCACGATTTGAGCTGGGTTCTTTAATGAAGGCTGGTTCCACTTCAAGATTTTCCCTCTCGAAGGAGCGAGAAAGGGTGTCTGCCTTTACATTTTTGGGCCCGGCCGATAAGTGAGAACAAAGTTGTACCTTGAGAAAAACAGACCCCAGCGGGCTTGACAGGGGTTCAAACGTTGTACAGTCTGAAGATATTGTAGGTTCTTATGGTCTGTAAAAATGGTCACCGGTTAGAGAGCTCCCTCCAGCAAATGGTGCCATTTTTCAAGGGCAAGCTTGACCGCAAGAAGCTCCCTGGCTCCGATGGCATATTTTTTCTCAGCTGGAGAGAATTTCTCACAAAAGAAAAGAACCCACAGGTCCTTAACTTGCCGGAAGCGTCGACCTCCAGGAAAAAAGGCTGAGAAATGTGTGGGTGCACTAACGCAGGGGCAGAGGCAACGGCTTTATTTAACAATTTAAAGGCCAGGAAACCTTGGAAGACCAGGCTTTACAATTGCTCCCTTTTTTAGTCATAGCAGTAATGGGTGCCACAAGTGAGGAGTAGTCACAGAATGTTCACCCTAATGATCTGACTATCTGAATCTGCAACTTTGTACAGAACTGTGTAGTGGAATTATGAGGATTGTTAATAAATGTGTTCCTGAATACAGAGGTCAGTCAGAGGCCACACCACTACCCTTATGGGAGTTTTATGACACCCAGAGACCTAAAATGCCTACTTTTACAATGCGTGTTGTAAACTAGTAGGTCTAGCAAGATGCTGCTTGACAGAAAAAGAAAGTAAAGAAAGAAGAAATTTTTGATCCTGTGTCTGTATTTTTCATCAAAGGCCCTAAAGAGAAACTTTAACTGCCGCTTCTTTACATTTAGGGGAAAATTAAAATCAGACAATTTAAAAGCATTGTAACCTTTGTGAAGAGGAATTGTGGGCAGCAATTGTGTGGGAACTATTCATCCAATATGGTTGCCAAATGGCAGCCTCTATGGTCCGGCAGCTGGCAAGGAAGGGCTAGAACATTTATCAAGTTTTCATTGCTGTGTAAATCTCCACTGAGAAAAACTACCATCACGATCCACTGACATAGGATGTGAGGGAACCACTCTCTAATAGGATAAATTTAGAAAAAAAAAATATTTTTTTTTATTAAAGTGCAGAATAACTAGGCTTTCTCAATGTTCTTCACCACAGTATCTTTACTGCTGTCACTGTGAGTGCGATAATTCCTATTTAAAATTTTAAGTAGTAATGTGTAAACTGTTTTACTTTAATGACTTTAAAATGTGACCGATTGTAAAATAATGTCTATGTCTTTATCAGACAAAAAAAACATACAAAAAATATAAAATTTCTTATTTAGGTAAATAAAATATTTGCAGACTAGTTAATTTTCATGAAGTTCATTAAAACTTGCTCCCAAGAGAGACACAAGAAAATTATCTTGGGACTTTGTAGCTAAGCTAAAAATACAAAACAAAGTTTTTAAGTAAAAACTGGAATAACAATGAAAAGAGCAAGATGCATATTTTCACTTCTGTTGTATTAGTAAATTATCTACAATAGTAGCTAAGGAGAACATGTTTTTGTTGAATAAAATAATCCACCTAAAGAGAGCTAAATAAAATAAAACGCATTATCATTATCTGACCACTCAACATAAAAATTTCAAGAGACAGACCCATGGTTTTAATTACTCAATAGCTGACCAGAAAATAGTTGCTAGGATACTGTAAGGATGAGGTCTTATCATGGAATAGAGCCCACTCGAAAAAAAAGAAAACATACCAATTAAGATTTGTGTTTACAAGTTAGAGAAGCGACATGACATAGGATAATTCTCCTGTGTATAAACACTGCTACAAATATACATTTTCCATAAATCTCCCTGGACTTTCAAAGTGGCTCTTCAAAGAGAAATGAAAGCGTCAGAGGGGATTGTTCATTTTGCCTGACCTTGCCTAGTATTCTTTTAGCTCTGCAGTAAATCAGCATTGCACATAAGCTTATTGCTTATTTATAACCTTGGTTAATATGCAGTATAAGTAATTTATGATTTGCTGTTAGGGTTCTCCAGACAATGTTGAATCATGCGCAAAGCAAGTGACATATGTAGGACATCTAAATGTCCTATCCAGCTCAGCAAGTGTGACACTGCAATGGCTGGTTATGGGTCACAACATAAGGAGAAAACTGTATGAAATAAAGAATTTTCTTATTTTTTAGTACTGCTAGGCATGTTCATTTCTTGGTTTACACAATATGACATTTAGATGCCTGCTATTAAGTGTAATTATCTTTTTTATTAAATTGATTAAATAATTAGGCATAATTTAAAGAACCAATAACAAGGAAAGTAAAAATTCTACACAAACACAGTTTGCAAAAGAACCTATTCTGAGCATTCTTCAATAAAAAACAGAATGGATTTCAAGAATCACCAATATATTTATACTGCAGGGGAAAAAATAGGTAGTATTTTTATTTATTAATTTGTAATTTATCATATTTTGTTGTAATATTAAAAAAGCCTTCATTTGTGACTGTGGTGCCTAGAACATATGGGGACTATTTTTATAAATAAAGACAAATCACAGCAAACTACTGTCTTCCTGATGTATGAGCATATCTTGGAGGCCTTCCAACCTTCTAATATAAATACAGATGTTTCTTAGTAGTGTTAGTTCAAACTGGTGGTTAAAAACCATGATGTTTACTGCTCCTAAGCACCTACTGGCAACCACTTGATTCTTTGAAATGGATTTGAGGTGGTAACAGCATGGGTTTTGCAGGCACATTCAAACATGTATGAAAACAGTTCAGTTTTTTATTTATTTCTTTATAGTGGAAGATAAGCTTGCATATATACAGGTAGTCCCCAAGTTAGGGACATTCGACATACGGGCGACTCCTATATATGAACCGAGCTTCCCTGCTGGCTCCTGTTCAGGACAGAGGCTTGAAGGGGGGAAGGGGTGGTTTGCAAGACTTGCAGAAGAAATATTTTGCTAAACACAGCAGAGTTTG
>NC_092858.1:120646751-120673455 GCF_032062135.1 Pyxicephalus adspersus
TGTGTGAAGTTGTCTGCCCTTTTTTGGATTCCCAGGATGGATCCTATTACCTATTGCAGCTAACCGCATAGTGGTGACTGAATCAGTAAGCAAGTGACGCAATTGTACAAGTGGGTGCATGAACTTACTAGGCCAGAGACTGCAAAGGGGTTGTTTTGCTGGCCTTAATGGGGATCTGAACAGACATTCTTGCAAATTTTTCAATTACACATGAATTACAACTTTGACCATTTGTTACAGCTGTTCAATCTGCATTTTATCATGAAGCTGACACATCTGAGGGATCCTATTGGTGCTTTCCCACGCCCCACAAAAAAAAAACATTAAAACTTCTATTCTCCACTCCACATCTGTTCTATGGACATTGCACTTCCCTAATCCTAAAATCATATAATACCACAGTCCCCATTCTAGTTTACAAGGTTTACAAGCAGCATTGACCCTTTTTATTGTCTATCAATTGTTAATCGGTTTACATGTAGACAATATCTATTGTTTTACCATTGTATACATATGAATAGATATGCTATATATGTAGTGCGGATCCTAGTTTTTTTTCCATTGTGTATTTTTTAGTTCTGTCAGCAAATAAAGCTCTTGATTAAGAAGTCCAACCATTTTTCAACCTTTGTTTCATGTTGCGCCACTTGCTGTCACATTACGTTGTGTCAGCATCACACAGTAGGTGGTCATCCTAAATTTTGGAAAACAGAAAATTGAATACTTACCTACTGTAATTTTCCTTTCCTGACATGTTCTATGGTAGTCTACACATGAGGTTAATCTCTTTGCTCCTCCTACTCCCAGGATTGTAACTCAATAATTTAAAAGTAACCCCTACACCTGGCATTCTGTAACTAACCATCCTCAAATAATAAGGGTGGGATGCCATGCTGACACGGAGCATGTCAGAAAGGGAAAATTACAGTAGGTAAGTATTCAAGTATCCTGACAGCTCCATATCAGGCTACAAATGGGAAAAATTTAGATCAAGCCAGGGTGGGATGCACAAAAATATTTCATTATGCAATGAGACAGTAGACAATATTTTCTTCTCAAAGTCAATTGTGGTCAATGCTGTTAGTTCTACGTTTATTATAACACAAAATGTGGATAGAGAGTATTTCTTTACTTTTTTCATGTCAGAAGGAACAATTAAAAGGGGTTCCGATCTGCTTATGGAAGGTGAGGCTTCCAAATATTTGCGTAGGAAACTGCCCATGTCAAGGTCACTTACTCGTTGGTTGGTAGGGTGAACAATTTTATGGTTCAGATGAAATGAATGAAAAGAAGGTATGGGTACAGGTAAGCATGGGTACCAGTACTTCCCTGTTCAGAAAGAAGGTGATGAAGGATTCTTTAGCCCCTAGAGACGCCACTTCTGATACTTCCCTGACTAAGGGGATCACCACAAAAAAGGCTGTTTTTTGTTATAGTAGGGCTAGGGAAACATTTTTGGTTGGTTTGAAATTGTCAGATGCAAGGAAATCAAGTGATAAATACCAAACAGGAAATCATAGTATTCTGGCAGGTTAAATTTTGGTGACTGCCTTAAAGAATTGTATCACAAATGGATTCAAGGCCCAACAGAGACCTGTGATTGCTGAGATGGCTGAGACCTTTCAGATTGTTAAGGCTAAGCCCCATTTCTAGGCCTTTCTGGAGAAATTCTAGGACATGCTGCACCTGCAGCTGGATTGCTTGTAAGTTTAGGGTGGTAATGAATAATTGAAAATGTTGCCACACCCTGTTGTAGGCAGAATTCGTAATAAAAAGCACACTTGTACCCATGCTGTCAGGCATAGCTTCTGTGGGCTCAGGTGGAATAGGGGATTTGTTTGCGCCCAATTTATAATGGGGGCTACTTCTCCCCTTGATTCTTCAGGCAACAGCTGTGACGTTGTCCATCCTCAAGAGGACTGATTTGTCCTGTATCAGATCTTGGAAAGCTAGGAGGGCTTGATATGCTGCTTGCAGTTCTAGCATATTGTAAACTGTGCCCGCTGGGTTGCTTCAAGACCTTTGTGCGATCTGATCTTGACAGAGTGCTCCCCATCCTTCCTTGCTGACATCTGAGATGAGGCTTACACATTTAAAGGGGAGAAAGGAGTGACAATTAAGGATATGACTTTCCATTGTCCATTAGGTTCCATTGTTCTAGGAAAGCTACTTATAAAGTGCACATTTTCTACTAGGGCCATGTTGTTATCGGGATGGTAGAGACCTTACCGTTTTTTCACAGTATTTTGCTGTAAGTGTCACTTGCTCGTGATCCTGGAACATCCTGATGATTAGGATTTTTTGCTCTGGAAAGAAGACTGTATTGACTACCATGTCTATCTGTGCCCTGAGATAGATCAATGTCTAGGTTCCAGTGATTTTCATAGGTGGCCTTACGAAATGTTTTCTAAGACCCATTTGTTTGAAATTCTCTCTCCCCAAACCTCCCAAAACCTGGCAAGCCTGGCCCCTACTTGGGAGGTTCGGGAGGCCAAAAACTCAAAAGGACTGAAAATTGACTGTACCCCTTAACTCCTTAAGAAGCTGACCAGATCTGTGAAACATGTAGAGTAATTGATTGGAATCCTTTTTTCCCCCCTATGTCACTCTCCAGTGAAAGTGATTTGGGAGAAAAAATGGTACTTATCTCTGTTGTAGCAAATTTTTGTCTAGAAAAAAAAATTTTGTCTCCCAACCCAATGTGCTTGACTTTTTGATTTTTCACTTCAGTGGCAGAAGAAATATGTCTAGTGGCCACTTTGGCTCCTTGACCAATTTTTAAAGATGCATGTACTATTTTTCTATATTTTCATTGGTTTTACATATCATGTAAAAATTAAAGATATTTTTATTACATTATATTGTTTAGTTTAGTACCTTGAAAATCCCACTTTTCAGTTTATTCCCTCCTAGCATGTCTATGCCCTGGGTAGTGACTTCTCCTTTGTTTTATTAGGTGTCTCCCTTGGAAAAAAAAGGCTGCTCTGCCTTCAGTGGCCATAGCTATTGCTAGGTCAAGCTTGTTTCCAAAGGGGCTTCGCCCCTCGTAGGGAATTTTTCACCACCCCTGCTTGGAGAAGAGATCTGCTACCCAGAGTTTCAACCACAGAGCTCAGTTACTGCCCACAGCATTTCTCTGCTACTGCTTTTACCATGTCAACAGAAGTTTCTGCTGAGAAGTCTGCAGACAAATTGATGTTTCTGACAACGTACAAAACCTAAATTTTACCGGGGATATTAGAGGTCACCAACTGTTTCTGACCATGTTTCTAAGGCATTGGAGGTGATGGTCAGTGCTATGGCAGGTTTACAGGCAATACCAGCAGTAGTGTAGGTCTTTTTAAGATCTATATCTTTATGCCTATCTAATACATCCTGAAAGAACACAGCTTTTTCCAGTGGATGTGATATGTGTCTTTCCAACCTCAATAAGGTGGAATCAACCAACAAAGCATTTTTTAAATCACTTTTTTCTTATATGAATAAACTTTGGAAAAATTACTAATTAAGGAGACTTTCCTCTCTGTCCTATTCCATTTTTTAGTGATTATCTCATGGATTTCATCCATGACTGGGAAGGTTTCCAAAAAAGAAAAAAGATTAGCTCTTTCGTATAATGTCTTTTTCTTTGGAGGGTCTTGGGCTTTCTCTTCCCAAGCCAACGCCCGTTGACGTTACCCAGAAGTTCCCCGTGACGTAGGTGCGTGCCGGATCATGGCGGGAATTTTAAATTAATTTGTATTAGATTCAATATAAAAGAACTTTATTGAATCCAATACAAAGTAATAATTATATTTATATATATTATATATATATATAACTGTCAGCTACACTGTGCAGTTATATTACAGTTTTCAGTATTTTTAATTTATTACATTTATTAAATACTGGACATATTTCTGTGAGTTATGCCTAAGAATTACAGGCCTACAATGTAAAATAAACTTTCATGAAAGACAATGTACCGCTATTAGACATATAAATCCGGACAGAAATTAACTGCCCAAGAGGTTAATAGCCTTAACATAAGTTGGACTAGTGAAAAAAAAAACCCTAAACTTTTTGTTTCCTCAATCTTGACATTCTGAATGGGATCTTTCTTTACATAATGGATCATACTGAGCTAGAGGAAGGTCATGACACCTGGATCTTGAGGGGAGGGGGACCTGTAGCAGGGGCTGGTATCCTAACATCAGTGTTTCTTGTAATCTTTGTCTCATTATTGCTAGCATTTGTGAATTATATGTTTGTTTATCTCTTGTAGCGTCTTTGAAGCAATTCTCACACACATTTTCCAAGCATGGCTTTGCCAGGGCAAGCCTAGCAGCCCTACTAAGGGGGCTGAATTGTGTGCTCAGGATCTATTCCTTTAGCTTGCATCATACATTCATCAATTGAGGAATGACCAGTGTGAATATCAACTGGGCTATGGTGACGCATATGGCAAGCAACATGTTTGTTTCCAGGGGGGGATCTGCGCCTCATTGACACTGATCCTCTGCTTTTACTTCTGGTAGCAGATAATATATCTTGCATATTGGGACAAGGACAAAGAAAGAAGATGAGTAATATGAGAATGAAAAAAAGTAGTGTTAACCTATTTTAGCCTATATCTGAAGAAAGGGTCCAGAGCATGCAACCTTCCAGTGCTAACTGATACTCACTGAAAGTGAAATCAAGAGGAGGAGGTGGTACATGACAAGTAGCATGATTCAATATGGGAAAAAGGGCAAAGCATGGAGTATTTGTGGGCAGCAGGCAGGAGGGAGTTAGCAGAGGTAACGACAGTTGAAAAACATAAGCCTGTTTACATGGGATCACCACAATGGCATTTTGCACAAGTCATTGAGCCATTCTCATCTGTCAGGAAAGGACAAAGCAGGGGAAAGAGGAGGTGATTCACCCTACTTTCAATGCCACCAAGTACCCGCTTCTTCATCCTTTTTTTTTTTTGTTCTTGCTATGCAAGTAACCTCTGTTTGTATTTAGAGAGGGATACAAGTTTTAATATGTTGTCAGACAGGTTCTTATAATCACCATTTTATTTACCAAGTTTACACAAGTTGTTTCTCAATTTTGTCCATTCCTACTGAGGACTGACTGCATTCATTACCAAATCCTATTCTTTTTCTCTTGGGTAGTGCTGTTTCTCTTCTTACTTAGGGTACATTAAGAGTTAGGCAGTAGAGCATAGAATATCTATATTATTTTCTTGATTTGAGTTCTCAATTAACACACCCAAACTGGAATACTAAAATAATTCACCATTGGGGGCTGATTAACAGAGTGTGTTAAAGATGGCATAGGAGGATGTAGAAAGAGCCTGCTGATCACTGGAAATTGATTGATCTATGTATTGTTGGAGGAGGAGGTAGTTTGAGCTGGTCTACAGTATGTTCAACTGCATTTATAAGGGATGGCTGGCACTACATTTAAGAAAGATCAAGCATGCCTGTACCTTTGTAGTTTGTGAAGCACTACAGCTTGAATATACTTGAGCCAATTCCACCTGTCCCCCACCACTAACCCACCTACCACTATTGCCCCTAATTTTCACTCTGCCCATGTTTTTCCAAATTGTAATATGCACAAAATATACAATGGGCATCCAAAGTTGTGACCCTATATTTTAATATTTTTCAATTTCAATTATATTGCACTGAATGGTTGTAAAAATAAGTGATAAAGTTAAAAAATAGCAGTTCAGTGTTAGAAGTATACAAACTATTTTACAGTCAAACACAATTCTCAGTCTCTACACGGATCTCACTTTTATCCACCCAGTGCCTTCTTCAAGTCCCCAGATCAGTAGAGGCAAACTGCAATTTTGGCTCTTAAAGAACACATGCTTGATGTTTCTGTACTTAGACATAATTAACCACAAAGTCCACTCCCGCCATTCAGTGAAGAGTGTATATTACCAGGAGTTGTCAGATAAAAGTTTTTACTTCCACTTTAGGAAGATTTTTAGGAAGCAAAATGGATATTTTAAGATGGGTAAACCCATCAGATGATGCAGAATTCAATGCTAAATCGAAATGAATGGCCAAAAAAGTTTATTGCATAGCAACAAATAAGTTGTGCTATTATTTGCACTGCCCATAATCTACAATGGAAAGCAGGATGAGAATCATAAAGTAGGTAAACACAATGACAAAAATGTAAAATTGAAACTGTAATCATCTATAAAGGTTTATTCTAAACACCAGGGTAAAACTCACCCTTTTTTTAGTTCTGAATGGGAACCTTTTAGCACTAAGCATCGATGCATAGGGGCAATTACACTGAAAGGCAACGTTAAGGGAAAATTCCACTGAAAGACAAAGTTAGGAAACAGTACTGCCTAATGCTCATATAGAGATAATTCCACTAAAAGGAATGAACTGGCAGTAATTTTATTGTGGTTGAAGTATAATCTGCTGGTTACTTTTTTGTGAACGTAGTTAGCACTGCAAAAAGAGATGTAAAAACCTGTAAAATATGTTTTACTACAGGGTTCTGCAATTTGTATTTACACCCCTGTTAGTTAGATTTATCATCCCTTTAAATAACCTTTTAAGGTGCTGTAAAAAGCATTTCTAGGTGCTGGTGAGCAGTTTTTCCAACTTTGTCTGTTCATTGTATGTATATCTCTCCCAGATATTTTTGGGTGTTCCTGGGTGTCCTAATTTTTAAACTTCAGAATTCACTAATATTATGCTTGGAGAGACAGAGCCTCTAGGGGGCACTATGGCTTGCACAATAGTGGTGTGATCCCTGAGAAGGGCCAAGGTGTAGAATCTAAGCAGCAGTCCTTGAGCATACCAGGATTGGTAGGACAATGCACTGTACCAAATCAGTAAGTGGGATAATAGTCAAATAAGGCCAGGGTCAAGGCAGGTAGCAGACAAGAGAGGTCAGGAACAAAGCCAGGGGTCAAGAACCAGAAATGCAGAAAATAGACACTGGTGTCACAGGGGCCATCTAAAACACATGGGGACACAGCAAGCAACAGGAGGCACAGGTGACACAGGGGTCAACGGAGACAAAGGGAAATGCAAGAGACGCACGAGACACAGGAAACACAAGGGGTCACTGCAGACACAGGGGAACACTGGAACAGCATAATGGAACAGGCAGGGAAACAACAGACCAGACAACAAGGGGTTAACACAGGAGCTGGACTGAGAAAGCACTCAATTACCAGGCTAAATATTTAGCAGAGCTAGGGGGCTTGACAGTAGGGAAGACACATTGCAGGAACGCAAAGTGCTGTGTCTGAGTCAGCTAAAAAGCCAAGGGTGATAAGGGCTATCCCTTGATTGGCCAGTGGGAGGGGCCAATCTAGAAGAGCAGGACCAAGGTCAGAACAACATGCGCACAAGAGAGGTTCAGTGACTTTAGCGATGAGGACAACTGTTTTATTTCTAAGGGTAGTTTGGAGATTGTTAGCTAATACAATAAGCAACTTTTACAGTTGTTGAATAAAAGGATTGAGGCAGTATAGAGCACTAAGCTAGGTAGCAGCATTTCCCCCAACCCAACCAAATGACATTGATAAAGATTGAAATAGAAGAAGCTTCCATATAGTTTTGTATATATACTATACACGGCATAGCATGAATCCTGTACATCGGACACCAACTGTTTTTTCCATAGTGATGAAACGTAGAGATGCACAGCTCCAACCAACTGTGCTACTTCCTTGGTTTACTGCAGCAATAAGGCAGTTTTAAATGTAACTAGTGTAAGTTGCAGCCCCTTGGGGGGGCAGCAGTGGAAAACAATAATGTATGCTGCACAGGTCTCCATGAGAGCTACTGTCTGGCAGGATAAGATCCTCTGTGCCTCTTTTATACATTTGGGAGATGTCTTAAAATAAGTAAGGTTGCTTTGATGCTTTAGATTGTTGGTTATACATATTATTTTTGACATTTTCTAACACTACCCTACATTTTAGGTGTGCTGGGTAGGAATCCTGTCTTGGACGCAAGTTGAAAGGTGACCCTGGTCCTCTTTTTTTTTCACATGTTTTGTGTATTAGGAATTCATATAATCTAAAAGCAATTATCAGTTCTATTAATTTTTTACAGGAGGTATTATAAGCATTATGCTGTGCAATAGTGTCTAACAGATGTAAATTAATTATGATTTTTATGTAAAAAACATTTTGCTAAATATATGAACAAGGACAAGAAGGACAGAAAGTGGGAGCAGATTGAGAAGATGTCATGTTTTTACCCATGCATTCCTTTCATTGTCCAAGTAGAGACCAGGGACCAGGAAGTTACATAGTTACATAGTAGGTTAGGTTGAAAAAAGACATAAGTCCATCAAGTTCAACCACCAGGGAAATAAACATATCCCAGATATAAAACCCTGTAAGACATAGTTGGTCCAGAGGAAGTAAAAAAAAAAGTCTGGAGTCTGATATTGTGCATTTGGGAGTTGTGTCTGTTTGACTGTTGGATTGTGTTTGCTTGACTGTCAGTTTTGTTTTAAACAGCTTTTTTTGCATGCTGGCCTCTAAGGGGGAGTGGTCAAGGCTTCACAGGTGATTTAAGTCCTGGGGCACTCATTTTGACCTTACTCATTGTTTGGCTTGTGAAACTCAAATGGACTTAGAAAAAACATGAGTTTGAAAACAGCTCCTAGGTGAATACTGCTGTGTTTATTTGCAATTAGTATGTTTGAAACATTTTTTGGGGTTTGCCTTACTTTCCTTTGCAATCTCTTTCATTTTGTAGTTTTTGCACATTTTATCTCCTTTTTACATCTTTTGTTATATTCTTTACAGGTTTCAAATGATGAAGGTGATCCTTCATTTTTATATTTTTGGAATGCCCTTTTCTTGTTCCATATGGCTTTTTTAACATCAGCTGTGAGCCACATAGGTTTTAATTTTAGCCTCTTAAACCTAATACCCATTGGAATATGTTTTTCAGTTTTCTCTTGTAGAACAGACTTGAAACCCTCCCATTTCTGTTCTGTGTTCTTTGAGGACAATTTTGTCTCCCAGTCCAAGTCACAGAGCACCACCCACATTGTTAGAAAGAACTAGGTCCAGCAGAGTATAATTCCTAGTTGGGGCTTCTATAAACTGTACCATCAAATTATCTTTCTTAAATGTTTTTCTAAATTAAAAAATGTTTTTATTTTTTCTGTTTTTGCTTTGTTTACATCTTACATTAAATGAAATCATATTATTGCCACTGCTACCCGGATTCTCTTATATGCACAATTGTTATAAGCTCTGCATTGTTAGAAAAATAAAACAGATACAGCAGAATATCATTTCTTGTTGGGGCTTCTAAAAACTGCACCATAAAATTATCTTGTATTAAATTCACAAATTTCCTCCCTTTTGCTGTTCCTGTAGTGCCATTACTCCAGTCAATGTCAGGGTAGTTGAAATCTGCCATGACTAAAACACTTCCACTTTTTGCTGCTTTTTCTGTCTGTGCTAGTAGTTGTTTTTTTATTCCTTCCTTAGTACTAGGGGGGCTATAGCACTCTCCAATAATTAATTGTGTGTTATTCAACCCCACATTCAACTCCACCCACAATGGCTCAACCTCATCACTTGTTCCATCCTCAATTTCTTCTTTCACATTCACTTTTAGATCACTTCTCACATACATACATACATACATACATATATACATACATACATACATACATACATACAGACACCACCAACCTTTCATTTGTCTCTGTCTTTACGAAAGAGAGTATACCCAGGACTATTGACAGCCCAGTCATGTGATGAACAAAGCCAGGATTCAGCAATGCCAACTAAGTCATAATTCTCCTCAGTCATTAAAGCTTCCAACCCCCCCATCTTGTTTGCTAGACTTCTAGCAATGGTGAACATGCTCTTAAAAACCATTGCTGCATTTACCATCATTGTTTGCCAAATCATTTTGTTTCAGTACAACTAGTACTGCACAATCCAATTTTTGTTTGTAACATGGGAAGTTCATTACAATTATCCATAATCCTCCCCCCAACTATACCCAATCCACCCTCCACTAGTGTCTGACCCCTGACTAACCTTTCTGCCACCTTATTTGACTATCCCACCCCCCTCTGTCCTAGTTTAAAAATCTCTCCACCATTCCCCTAAATCTTTCACCTAGCACAGATAGACCCCCTTTATTTAGGTGCAAACCATCTCTGACATACAGGTTGTACCCCAATGAAAAGTCAGCCCAGTGCTCTATGAACCCAAACCCTTCCCTTCTACACCAGGACTTAAGCCATTCGTTTAGCTGCCTAAGCTCCCTCTGCCCTTCCTGTGTCGCACAGTTAATATTCCAGAGAATATAGGCTTGGAGGTCCTTTACTTCAGCTTGAAACCTAGTTCCCTAAACTGATTTTTAAGGATCCTCCATCTCCCATCTATATTGTCATTGGTTCCAACATGAACCAAGACAGCTGTGTAATGTCCAGCCCCTCCGAGTAGATTGTCTACTCAGTCGACCACATGCCTGGAACCAGAAGACTTGGTGAAAATTTAAACATTTGCTAGAGAAGACACATTGTAGGGAGACAGCAAACCATTCGGATGAAGGGATTCGGGTGACAAACTATTCTTTCTGTCCTCCTGATCATAGAATCCCCTATGACAACCAATTGTCTTTTCCTTCCTGCCTTTCGCTCCCCTCCCCTACTAAATATGCTGCTTTCCTGGCTGTTAGGGGTAGCAGTAACATTTAGAATTGCCACCACTTGGTCTGCCACCTGCACTTTGCAAACATGTTGGGGTGTTAAAACATAGGGCTGGCCTTCATTTTCTGGGAGCCCCCACCACTCCCTCTAGTTACATTAACCCAGCTCCCTACATGTTCATCCTGACTAACCTCCCCACCCTCCATATCTAAGCCATTAACTGCCTGCTCAGTGAGTTGCTCACATCTGTCACAGCGGTATTCACCTGAGAGCTGTTCTATTTGTGCATACATGTGGCAGACTGTGCACCGAACCAAACCTTCCCCCTTGCTACCACTCATTTTCCCAGTTAAAAATTTTTGTTTACAAGGAGTTATAAAAAGTTACTTACAGAGCCACTTGTTTCACAAGCCTAACAGTGAGCTATGAGGTTACATAGCTCTAACAGCTGTATAGAAGTTTGGCTTTGTATTCTGGCAGATATTGTACATTTCAGAATTTAGGGGATAGAAATATGAACCTTTTGACAGGTAAAAATACTCCCATACTTGTATTTCAACTGTGTACTTAGCTGATTGCCTGGAGTTCAGCGTTATGCACATTGACTGCCAAGTGTACAAATTTGAGAGGGCTTGCACTTTTAGCCTAGCAATTATGAACAAAAGAATGATGTGCACTTAGAACACTTAGCAAATGTTTAAATGTTCACTAAGGACAATTAAAAAAGTATAGTTGTTTTTCTAAACTGGCAATTATATAATTAAGAATCTATTTCCTAATAAAGTCATTTGCCCAGCAGTACGTTCAGAAAGTGGGCACTCATCATAAAGAATAATTTAAGACAAGTCAGCCAGAGGATCCCAGTACATGTCCCCAAAGCTAGCTCACAGATAGCTGTTGGGGATTAAAAATACAACACACAACACTACACAAATGTGTTGATGCTGTTTTTCACGCCCCTGATCTCAATGCAGGTATTTGTATGCATTTTTTTTAGAAGACATGTTCTTTAAAATAAAAAAAAAAACACTCTTGGCAGTGTAAACATTAAATGAACTATCGATCAGCTAGCTAATAGTACAATTAATTAAATTATTATTTTATAATATCATGAGTATTTTATATAATAATATAAGTACAACAAATGTATATAGCACGCGGTCTAAGAACACTATCAAAACCTTTTTAAACCACTTGTAACAAATGTTATATTATATATTGGTCATAAAGTTATACATTTAAAAAAACAAAATTATTTTGTAAAAGTAAAAATCAATGTTTCAGCATAAGAACTGTGGATAACAGTTCCTTTTGAAAATCCTACACAAATATTTTTTTAAAAGACCCTTTTGCCTCCGGAGAATACAGAAACTATAATATGTTTATTTTTTCCTATTCAGGGATTATGTTGACTCAAAGTAGCATTTTTCTGATTGAGTGCCTGCCACAGTATTTTCAAAGCAACCTCAACAAGCAAATCCGAACCTTGACACAATGCTAAAATAATGTGTTAATAATCCTCTTTCTTCTCACTTATTCTTTTGTAGTTTCTCTTCTTGCCAGGAAATACTGTTATAGAAGGAAATGAACTCAATATACATAATTCAGTTGCTTTGCAAAGAAATATATAATGATTATGTACAGTAAAATATAGCATAAATAAAATCCCATTTCTCAACATTCATAAATAAACAAAGAAGATTGTAGACATGGTAACATGATATGACATTCAGAGGAAAAAAAATCAAATATTGCTTCATTTTAACTAATGTTCAAAATAGGTCAAATGTTAACACATTTCCCCAAAAACATGAATGTAATAAATGATAGTTGACCGAATAATAAAAAACGAAATCTATTAATAATATTCTGATTTCTATTCCACCAATAATTTCTTTACATTTTTAAAGTAGTATAACAATTTGCATAAAATCTTTCCTGCAATCCTCCTAACAGATATTACTTTTTAAAGAATTGTTGCAAGGCTTGGGTTGAAGTTTAGAGAACCTTATAATATATTAGGTTCAATATTTTCACAAATGTTTCATGCATTATCATGACATTGATTTTCCTATTACCTAGTTGTTACTTTTCTCTAATTCCCTCCACCCTTAACCTCCCTAGTGGTTCATTTCTTTCTGGATTTTTATGTCAAAATTATCCATAATCCTCCCCCCGACTATCCCCAATCCACCCTCCACTAGTGTCTGACCCCTGACTAACCTTTCTGCCACCTTATTTGACTATCCCACCCCCCTCTGTCCTAGTTTAAATATCCCTCCACCATTCCCCTAAATCTTTCCCCTAGCACAGCAGACTCCCTTTAATTTAGGTGCAAACCATCTCTGACATACAGGTTGTACCCCAATGAAAAGTCAGCACAGTGCTCTATGAACCCAAACCCTTCCTTTCTACACGGGACTTAAGCATTGATTTTCCTATTACCTAGTTGTTAGTTTTCTCTAATTCCCTCCACCCTTAACCTCCCTAGTGGTTCATTTCTTTCTGGATTTTTTTTTTTCATTGTAGGCCTGTAGTTCTTAGGCATAACTCACCAGAATATGTCCTAACAAGAATCTGAGTAAAATAAAGATTGAAACACAAAAAAAGTCATAATAATAATTAAATTTATTAATAAACTTTAAATAAATAACACAAAAATCTGAGGTTTTTATGATTTTTCTCATAAACTAATAACTAGTAAACATCCCAGGTGGGATAAATTTTGAAAAAAGGGACAACAGAGTCCAACATCACAATCAAAAGATACTGGCTACTTTGTATTGGATTCAATACAGTTATTTGTATTGAATCCAAAACAAAAAATTTGAATTTCCCGCTGGCCACGCCCCCCGGCACATGCACAGAGGTCTCCAGTAAACTCCTCCGATGACTCATCAAGACACAGAGCTGTTGCAGGGGGAAGACAGGAAGAGAGGAGCCTGCAGGAAGATGAGATCACTGAAGCAGAACGGAGGAGGACGCCGGCAGATAAGGTAAGTCTTTATTTATCATTTATTTATCGCTGCTTTACCTACCCCGAGTGTGACTCCACCACTTTTAGCAAGTTTTTTTCTACCCCGAGTCACACTCGGGGTTACCGCTAGGGAGGTTAAGAAGCCACACACATCGGGGACAGAGATGTTTTTTTGTAACATATGAACTTTTTGCTTTTCTACCTTTCCCACTATACAAGACATGTACCATCCCGTTGTTCATGCGGCAGGTGACCTCTGTATAGCTTTGACGTTTTGCTCTTACCTTTTGAATGTATGAGCTTATTGACAAGTAAACACAAATGTATTGCCAAAAAACCCTCTGATTTCTATTGGAAACTTTTCTTGTATTTTATGTATACCTTTAGGGGTTCGCTTATGCTTTTCTCCAACATTTTATAGGGAAGTACCAAATTTTGTTTTCTAACCATGTCTAGGTCTAGAATTTTGTACTCTTCTAATCAGAAGAGGAGCCAACCCTGGAATTGGATTATGACAGATCCCACTATGCTGGGTATGACCTTCACCCAATGGGCCATGAAGGATATGTACTGCCCCTGCCCACAGCCACTGCTCCACATATTTGAATTGTATAGATCTGGCTACAAAGTGCAGGGAAGTGGACACATTACAGGCTACATTTTCAGAATATACAGGGATAGCTTGGTTTTAAAAACAGTGGCAACTTTGTATTTTCACAGGGCTAAGCACACTATAAGTATACTGAGCACCTATATAGGGAGTTCGCATCCACCGATTTGTACCAAAGAGACTTTATCGCTAGTAAGTTTGTCAGAAGAGTTTTCAGTTCCCATGCCAGGGGATGGCTGGCAGCATACTACTGTTTCCAGGCCAAACATTCTCAAATGGAGAACTGATCAATACAAGCCGAAAAAAGAAAGGACTCTGCTGGAGAAACAAAAACGGCCCATTTTTAATATTATTTGTATTGATATAGCACAACATAATAAACAGCATCTTAAAAATTCCATGGTCATGTCACTAACTGTCCCTCAAAGGGGCTTACCATCAAATGTTCTACCATAGTCAATTGTCATTATCATAGCCTAAGGTAATTTTTTAAGGTCAAGCCAATTAACCTACCTGCATGTTTCTGAAATGTGGGATGAAACTGGATTACCCAAAGGAAATCCATGCAAATACTGGCAGAACATACAAACTCTTTGCAGAAAGTGCCCTGGCTTAGATTCTTGATTGCTACGATGTTGAATGGCCCCTAAAGGCAGCAGTAGGAGCAACACAGCAGTGTCAGGATTAGCAACACAAACATTTTATATTTTATTTTTTTTGAGGACTGGATGGAGAGGACAAGGTAGGATTTGCTGGGCAGAGTGTTTCTCCCTTGAAAGTGGATAATGATCTTTCATGTGCCTGATGAGGCGAAATGTTAATTAATGTGTACTTGTTTGTCCATGGCTTAATCTGTGTTTACATACGATGCACAGTAAAAGATATATCACCATAGGAAGGCATACTGTAAAAATGTTTATACAGGGGACACTCTTTGAACTAATGCCTCACAAGTTGAAGCTCTCACTGCTGTGTGAGAATCTACAACTTTAGGGGCAAAGGTATCTGCAACTTTATTGGGCAAAGACCTGCAAACTTTATGAAAAGCCCTGCCATTTAAAAACCTTTTTTTTCTAACATAGGTGTTACTGCACAGTACCATCCTCTTTTCCCCACTACAGTCCTCTTCATCACTTTTTCCTGGTTTCCTTTACCTGGTCGCTGTTTATTGAGAGATAGAGAAAGATAAAAAAAATACCATTACTCACACTTCAACAAATTTCCAAAAAAAATTATCCCGGTGAGCATTGGTATGTGAGATGTGTGGCAGTGGCATGTGTGTGTCGGGGGCCGGGACCAGCAGGAAATTTTAAATTAGAAGTATATTTCAAATGTACCGATCAAATCATACCGCCAGGGAAGTTAAGAAAGAAATATGAATTAGGACATGATACCAAGCATACTAAAAATTTCAGGGTTTCAGATACTTCAGTTACCAAAATGCTTGGGTAATCCTATTTATATACGACATGATCACCTTTAAAAAGGTGTGCGTCCACGGGTTCTAATGTACAATGTGACTGGTGCATTAAAAACAAACACAATAAAGTAGGTAATGTAATAATCCTCTTTTTTAAATTCTCTACCATTGATTAGGAATGTAGGCTAATACATTTCTCAAAGGAATTGTTGATAGCACTTAATTATGCTTTATCTGTAAACAGAAAATAAGATGACAAAATACAAATATACACGTTTATTGCATTACTCCATATCATACCATATCATATAATGATATAACATTATATTCATAAGCTACATCTGAACTTGAGTATTAACATGCCAGTAATAAAAAAAATCTATGAACTGGACTCCCTAAGGAAGAATACATCCATATATACCCACACACAGACATGGCAAGTTGTTTAATTTAATCACTGCCATTTTTTACATGACAGAATGTTGTTAATGATAGCTTGCAACTAGAAACATGCAGTTAATTTGCACGTTGATAATTTGCAGAATGAAATCATATTCCTTCTAAAAACATAGAAATGTAGAAATGCCCTTAATACTATTATGCATATATGTGTTCATGAAAAACAGTGTACTGCTTTTGGTACAGAAATCTAGACATCAGTGTAATGCCCAGGTGGTTAATAAACACAGAAGAGGATAAAAACGTTAATTTTTTAACTGCTTACACTTCTAATTCCAAGAACTATCATGCTTATGCAGGTTCAGAATTCTAAGCCAATTTAGGTTTTTCTTGTTTTTCTCAGTAATATTAGCCTGACACTTTGAACATGTTTACAGTATTTGAGGACATTGTAATGTCTTAATCAATATGATGTCATCCTTTATTCTACTGTCCCCAGGCTTATGGAACTATGCTGCCGAATTGCAGTGGAGGTCAAAGATTTGCTGTCTTGTAAGGGGTACATGAAATACAAGTTAGACCTAATTACAAATCATTAGGAAGACTTTACTTTACCTTTACCCTACACCTTCTATTATCATAATTTTTTCACTGTGATTCTTTGTGCTAGAATTTCATATGGATTTCCCTTTTCAAAGTTGAACTGTAGTTCTGTTTCATTGGAAAGTAACGATCAGGCAGGTCCCTATTGCTGAATAGGACAGGCGATGTCCATTGTACAAGAAAACATACTATCCTGCCTAATGTTCTAAGAAAAAACTGGAAAGGGATGGAGGGGGTTGTCCCGGGATATCCCAGGTATCATCAGTCAGGAAAAATGTTTTGTTTTTTTTATTGCAAAGGAGACATTGCCTGTTCATTAAGCATTTTTTATTTTGCAGATAATAATCTGCTTTAATCCTTTTATAGTAAAGATGAGCGTTTATCCCCAGAGGAAGGGCATAGAGACCAGGAGAAGAGAAAGGCCTGGGAGAGTGTAAGGTAGTGACTGAACTACATGGTGGAAAGTAAGCCAATGTATACTGTCCTCTGCCAATAGAAATACTAAGTTAAGGGAGTGAGTTTTTCTATGCTTCTGCTGTGTATTTTGCACCCAGAAGAACTGCAATGAGATGGATCACTGTAATTAGTGAGCGACCTGATAACAGTGAGTCTGTTTTTTACATGCAGGATTTATGGTTTGTTGTGCTGTGCTGGGCAGTTTTTTTCAAATGAAATAGCTGCATTAATACAATGCATGTTAACAGTGGACTAGACTGGTGGGAATTAATTCTAAAAGCATCTAAGAGTCTTAAGTAGGGGCTGTCAATCCTCCAATCTGTTTATTGAAACATACTATATATGTACTACATATTCTTTAAAGCTAAAATACCTTTTCAGAAGATATGATGTGCTTTTTCTGCACCTAAACCTGCAGATCTTTGACATTTATAGGTGTAGCTATTTTGCGAAAATGACATATTAGGAAGTAAGATCTTCAGATACGTTCATACATTTGATGAAAAGGTTGCTCTTACTACTCACCTTGGGGTTGATTTATCAAAGGTAGTGACGATGCGCATTCATATGGGTAACCCATGCCAGCATTTAAGAAAGCATAAATGACTGTCGATAATAAGCAAAAACAAATGAGCAAACTAACCCAGTAATTATTACTCAAAGCAGAAGTTCATTTCTCCCCACGCACATGTTAAGCATATTGTTAAAAATGTTGCTATTACTACAAATATATAGGAAACAGTGCTCATACTAACCAAGAGTGATGTACTGTGTGTGTCTGTGCAACTCATCAAAGCAGTCTGAACATGTACAAAATCTGAGTTTAAAAAGTTTTGTATTTTATCGGGGCAATAAAAGGTTAACTGGATACCACTGGGTGCATATCCAGAAAGAATGTAGACAGGTCTGCTGGGCTTTTTTTTTTTTTTTTTTTTATAGGACTTTCCCAGAGATAAATCACCAGCTAAGTAAATGTCAACAAGGTGTTACATAGGCTATAATTCGACCAAGATGATGGCTTGCTCAAAGTTATGCGCAAAGATATATACATGTAGTTTACATATACACTATATGCATTTATTTATGCATGTAACAATATTTCATAATATATATAGTCTAAAGTCTAAAAAATCTTTAATGTGTTTATTCCTAGGCTTTTGTAACCCTTTAAGGAAATGGGTATGCATTAAGCACCACTGTACTCATTCCTCGGGGAGGAGAGGAGTGGATTTCTAGGGGCTCCTTCTTAAAGGGGACTTCCGGATTCCAAATACGCCAAACCCAACCATCCAGCCCCAACAAAACTGGCCACAATGTGGGCAAAAGTCCCTCTCCCCCCAGGGTGGCCTTTGCCACTGTTAATATATTTAATAAAATATATTTTTTAAAGTTTTAAAAAAACAAAGAACTGATGCTAAACAACATGAGCTCACTGAGGTAGAGGTAGAGTCAGAAAGTATGTTTCAAAATTGTCCTTTATTATAGTCTCTTAAACAATCTTAGTATTTAAAAACAAATGCTACAATTCTATTATCACCTTTTTATTGTAGCACATCTGATATTTGACTTGAGGCTTTAATACAGGTTTGGTGTGCAATGTCTAGCACTGGGCTGATTGGACCATTTTTCTTCGGCAAAGCATCTGGTAACATGACCACCGTTACAGGGGAAAATTACCTGGGAATGGTAAAGGAGTTTCCAAATGTATATTTTTCAACAAGATGGAGCCCCTCCCCACTTAGCCAGGTTAGTCATAGATTTCTTGAACATCAAGTTTCCTGACCAATGGATCGGTCGAATGGATACCCTCAAATCTGCTCTGCGCTCCTCTGACCTTACACCTTGTGATTTTTATGTAGAGCTATATCAAAAGCAAGGTGTCACAGCTTTAGGAAAGAGTCCACACAGCCTAGAGCGAGGTCAGGGAAGAGATGCTGCAAAACTTTGGAGAGGCTCATGTCCGAAGGTGGCTAAAAGTTGTCAAAAATGGAGGTATACAACTAGTCTTCAAGTCGTTTGAGCCTAGCAAGTAAAACTGCAATGCAAACTGCAATGCCTCCTTTGTTAAATTTGAATAAACTCTTTTTTAGACTTTTGGGACACCCTGTATATGCAATAAAAAAAAGTATGGAAATATTTTATGGGTAGGTACTTTAACTGTATCACTAAACTAATAAATAATCTAATTCTTGAATGTCTTCAAGACCTTGTCTTGCCAAACATTACTGATTTCCCACTGTAAGACCAGGAAACATATTTTGTCTGGACTAGGAGGAATGGAAGAGCAGTAACTATTGTCAGACTCAGCTGCCTGCCATGTCTGTATTTATTCTCTTGCTGAGACAGGCAGAAATTTAGGCCCCGTACATCTATTCAATCGACTTCAGATGATTGTCGCTAGAAACAATGTTTTGGAACTATCTGATCTATCTGTTTAGGGTAACTGAAAAATTGACTTGAGATTAATCTTTTGTGGAGGTCTTTACATTTTATGATCAAATACCTTAGTGTTGCATTAGTTTAGTAGCTGCAATGGGCCAGTGGAAAAGCTCATATTTATTTATTTATTTATACATTTACATCTCTAAATGTTGCAAGGAAAGAAAATGGCATACACAAAAAGAACTTATACTTGCATACTAATCAGTCCTGATCACATACTCTCCTTGCTGCCCTTTTCTCATTTTTCTGTAACAAAAAAAAAAAAAAAAAGTATATTACTGTTTGGTTTTTACTTTTAATGGAGTAGATATTATTCATCAGGCAACAGGGTAATATTTAACGCTTGTCATGAAATTATTTCCTGTTACATGGTGTGTTTCTTTAGGAGAGAATATTGATTACTTCCTATTATCTTTAAACTAAATCTAATTATATTTAAAGCTATATATTATGATAATGATGACAGTTTCTTTGCAGACTATTGTGTATATACAAGTTACACTTATTACATTTTTAGGTATGGTAAACTTCTAATTTTGTAATAGCCCTAGTAATAAAACTTTTACTGTGTTTCAGTTGTGTTATGTTTTAAAGCTAACTTAGTTCTATGTACTTTTGTACTGTTTAAAGATTGTAAAAGCAATGTTGGAGCAGTACAATATTTTAAGCATAACACATTTCAGCTAGTGAAAAGTTTGAGTTGAAATCTGAAGTAAAGAGTTAGGGACAACCATGTAACTGCCACCTTACTATTTCACTTATAGAACTGAAACTATAACATTCAAGTACTATGGGGCAGTACAATATTTTAAGTATAACACGTTTTATCTAGTGAAAAGTTTGAGTTGAAATCTGAAGTAAAGAGTTAGGGACAACCATGTAACTGCCACCTTACTATTTCACTTATAGAACTGAAACTAAAGCATTCAAGTACTATGAAGGACTTTGCAAGTGGATTTAAAATAATATTATTATTATTATTATTATTATTATTATTATTAATAATATTATTCATAAACAGGATTTATACAGCAACAACACATTACGCAGTGTTGTACATTAAATAGGGGTTGCAAATGACAGACTAATACAGACAGTGATATTGGAGGAGAGGACCCTGCCCCGATGAGCTTACAATCTAGTAGGTGGGGGAATTTACACACAATAGGAGGGGAGATATGTAGTGGTGGGAAGTAGGGATGGTTTCAAAAGACAGAAGAAGATGGGTAGGCAAGTTTGAAAGAATGGGTTTTGAGTGCTCCTTTTAAATGAGCAGAAAGTTGGAGCAAGCTGAATAGGATGAGGAAGACCATTCCAAAGAGTTGGGGCAGCTCTGGAGAAGTCTTGTATCCATGCGTGTGATGAGGTTATGACTGAGGAAGTCATTAGTAGGTCATTGGTGGAGCAGAGAGAGCAGCTGGGGGAGTACTTTTTTTACCAGGTCAAAAATGTTAGTGGGAGAATAACTGTGTAGAGATTTAAAGGCAAAGCACAGGAGCTTGAATTTGATTATAAGGTGAAATGGAACCCTGTGTAGAGATCTGCAAAGAGATGCAGCGGAAGAGGAGTGGTGGGAAGGATGAATGAGTCTGGCTGCAGCATTTATAAAAGACTGTGGAGTAGAGAGTCAGGTTAGTGGAATACCAGAATAGAGGAGGTTACAGTAGTCCGGACGAGATAATAAGAGCATGTACAATGAATTTGGTGGTCTCGGGACAGGTAGGGGTGGATTTTGGAGATGTTGCGTAGGTGAAAGTGACAGGACCTGGAAATGTTCTGAATATGGGGGGTAAATGAGAGGGCAGAGACAAAGGTGACACCAAGACAACGTACCTGAGGGGAGGGCTGAATAACAGTGTTGTTAACAGATGTATGTCGGGGAGATTTGGAATTTGAGGGGGGGATGATGATGAGTTCTGTTTTATCCAGGTTGAGTTTCAAAAATCGGTCAGACATCCATAATGAAATGGCTGACAGGCAGCATGAGACCTTATCCAGGACTGAGGGAGACAGGTCAGGGGTGGATAGATAGATTTGAGTGTCATCAGCATACAGATGGTACTGTAAGCCAAAGGAGGATATGAGACTACCGAGAGAGGAGGTGTACAGAGAAAGGAGAACCGGTCCAAGGACTGACCCTTGGGGAACACCAACAGGGAGGAGAGTGGGCGAGGAGGAGTTACCATTGAAAGAAACTTGAAAGGAGTGGTCAGACAGATAGGAAGCAAACCAAAAGAGAACAGTGTCACTGATACCAATAGAGCGCATGATTTGTATTAGAAGGAGGTGATCAACAGTGTCAAAAGCAGAAGAAAGATCAAGGAAAAGGAGCAGGGAAAAGTTGCCTTGAGACTTAGCTCTGATGAGGTCATTGGCCACTTTAGTAAGGGCTGTTTCAGTGGAATGGGCAGCTCTAAAACCAGACTGGAGAGGGTCAAGGAGAGAGTTAGTGCTCAGGTAATCGGTGAGTCTTTTGTTGACAAGGCGTTCAAGAAGTTTGGAGACATATGGGAGAAGAGAGAAGAGGGAATTGGGTCAAGCGGACAGGTAGTAGACAGATGTTGAGAGAAGAAAAGAGACTCTGTCCACAGTAACAGGGCTGAGGGAGGCCAGTGATGATTTACAGGTGGAAGGGGTGGATATGGTTAGAGTGGCCCGGTAAGCAGAGACATCGTACCTGATTTTGTCAATTTTATCTCCAAAGTGGGTGGAAATTTCTTGGGCAGAGAAGGATGTTGTGGGGGGAGCAGGTGTGGGGTTTAGGAGGAAGTCAATCGTTAAGAAGAGGTTGCGTGGGTTGCATGCTTGAGAGGAAATGACTGCAGAGAGAGAATTTTGCTTGGTGACAGTGAGCTCTGTGTTAAAGCTTTGTAGCTTGGCTTTGTAGTCCATGAAATCAGCGCTGAGGCCAGATTTTCCCCACTTGTGCAGTCTTTTGTAGCTGTTTGGTGTGATTGTTGTGCCAGGGTCTGGGGTTGGCAGGGCAGGGGTAGCAGAAGGTGGCTGGGGCAACTTTATCCAAAGCCAAGGAAAGAGAGTGGTTTACCATGGTGGCAGCTTCATCTGGGGGAGGTGATTTTGGAGAGGGCAGGGGTTAGGAACGCAAGGCAGTTTGAGAAAAGGTTGTGGTCAAGGTTACGGATATCTCTCTGCCATTGACCAGGTCTGGGATGTGGCAAGGGAGGGCAAGAGTTAGATAGGTTGAAGGTGATAAGGTTGTGATCAGAAAGGGGAAATGGTGAGTTGTCAAGGAGGGTGAGGTTGCAGAGTTTAGAAAATACCAGGTCTAAAGTGTGTCCGGCTATGTGTGTGGGGCCATTGATGTTCTGAGTGAGTCCAAATGAGGAGGTAATGGGGAGCAGTTTGGCTGAGGAGAGAAGGTTGGGCTCATCCATTGCAACATTAAAGTCACCAAGGATGAGGGTGGGCAGGTCATGGGAAAGAATGTGTGGGAGTCAGGGGTAAAGGGCTAAAGAGACAGACAGAGTGGACTTATGGGATATGGACTTATGGGTAGGTTTACAAAATTGTTTTTATTAGCTATACTGTAACTGGGTAAAAGATAGCTGGTTCTTTCATATTGTTGGCAAATCTATAATGTAATGTGGAAGGCAGATCACTAACTCACTCTTATGGGTGTACCTGTTCCCCCTATGACCTAGTACAATTGTCTAATTTTAACTGGTGCACAGGGGCCTCCTACCCTCACATTTGTACTGACCAACGGTTTTTCACTCATCGGTGACAAGGGCCAATAAGCAACTATTTAGATTAATGATGCCTCACATGTTCTATAATGATTACATATATTAGCCCTTTGTCTTCCACAACAACAACAGAAATCCTGTTCTATGCTTTGGGAAATCTTCCTCGAAGTAGGTAATTGTTCTCAAAGTATGGTGCTTGTTCTTGTGTTGTGAAGATCATTCTTTGGAGGCAGTTGTGAAAGAAAGACTTGTTTGCAGAACTGGAACATGAGCTGGGAAATACTGCTACGTTGTTTTAGATACATCAACATATTAGTAATATTAAGGCTACTCAAGATATACCCATCAATATGTTATGCTACTTCCTTCTCTGAGAAGTGCTGAATTTATTTTCCACAGCAAGAAATTTAATTTGTGTTTCTTGAATTTGGTGGTTCTTTACAAACAATTTGCACTGTAATATACATTAATTTCATAAAAAATAGTATACACATTATGAAGTAAATGTGCTCAAGTATTTCAAGTTACTAAGCAATTAAGGAATGTAACTTGAGCAAATAGCACCATATACACTAGGCTCTCGACTATCCTGCTCGCTACTATCCGCCTTCCGTACTATCCGGCCTAGTATATAAAAAAAAAATTCTCTGTAATAAAATGCTGGGACGTTGTGGGCGGGCATCTTCTGTGGTCCTCCTGCATGGCACAAATTGAGCCGTGCTGGGCATGGATTCCCCCACCCCGGCTGCCTGCTCTTCACTTCTCCGATTGTGTGTCGGCAGGTGCAGTGTGCGGAGTGCCGGCCCGAGGATGTGAGTACTGTATTACTATGGACTATCCGGCCTGCCCTTCCACCACATTGGGCCAGATAGTCCAGGGTCTACTGTGTATAAGACAACAATGGTTTCAGTGAATGAGGACCAAATACATCTCAGAACTAGATCCAAGTGCTAGTCACAATAAGTGGATTCCTGGAGAAGGTCTACTGTGATGAATAATGAGACCAACAATCGAAAGCCAGTCTCTGCAAAGCATTGAGTCTCAAACACCCTTATTCAAAGATCCTGTCCAACTGCTATTGATTGGGCTCAAAGACTGTTGTCAGTTTTCTATTGTTCAAAGTAGAGCCAAATAATCTTTCCATAAAAACACGCTGTGTATACATTCTTCTTTCCCTTTTCATTCCTATGGCTGGGGCCATAGGTTGGTTATGAGGGAAAGGGGGTAAGGGTTAGCACAGTTTTTTTTAATTTTGTGGATGTCTGAGTTCTTATGAAAGACATGTCTCTGTTGAAAGATAATCCAGCACTGGATTTGAAAGAATAGTTGTGTTATTGGTCAAACAGATTATTGTGCATTCATGTTTATTATATTATATTTCACCAATAGGATAAGTCTGAATAATGATAAAGTCTGCATAATAAAGAAATATACATTTTAATGAGGTAATATACATTTTAATGAGGTAGCAATGTATGAGCACATAGCCTTGTTAAACATATGTCAGACTGAGGTCCATAAATTAAATTGCTAAATGTATAGGCAGGGCCAATTTTGTACTCTTTTTCTTCCCTGGGCTGGCTACCTTGTGCAGCCCCCTCCTCACAGCTGCATTGAAAACAGGCACTTAAGGCTACAATCAGACTGGTGGTGAGGTTGCGGTGCAGTTACTGCTTCCTTATGCCAGGGAACCGCTGCCTTGGGGACCGCAGTAAAGGATCGGCATGGCAGACAGCGGCCCACTGTCAGATGTGAAAACTCTTGTTCTTTAAGAACTAGAGCTGCAGTGCAAGTGACTGAGCTGGGAACCATGCAGGATCGCCTGATTCCACTGCAAGTCTGAACCTAACCTAACTTTACTTTCAAAATAAATTGTACAAAATAATTTAGGGTACAAAAAATAGTAAGCTCTTCGAATATCTCCCACAGGAAAACTGAGGACAAAGACATACAGACAGACACACATATTCAGCTCACTTACTGAAAATCTTACCTCTCCCAGCTGTCAGAAGTGGAGGAACCTGACCCCTGCTTAACTATTGGCTGATACTCGCATCCAATCAGAAGGCTCCCTGTGTCACAGAGCTCCCAGCTGTACGGTACAGTAGAGTTGGACAAGTCTGTACCTGTTCTAAGTCAAATTAGGTTAAGTTAAGATGGATGTTCTAAGTGCAGAAATCTGTCCCAGTGTAAAGAAGTACATATATGTTCATACATTTATGCGGCAGACCAATTAAAATTACTCACATTGTGAAACCTCAAGACAGAAACATGCTCACTAGATTATAGACAAAAAAATTACTAAGGATGGCATCAGCAAATTCCAATGTACATCAGTATTTATAAATCTGTAAAAGCATCTGTACAACATTAAACAATAATGCTGTGCATAAAGAGGGAGGGAAGATAACTGGCCTGATTTATTAAAGCTCTCCAAGGCTGGAGAGGATACAATTTCATCAGTGAAGCTGGGTGATCCAGCAAACCTGGAATTTGGGAAATTCATTCCAGGTTTGCTGGATCACCCAGGTTCACTTAACAAAGGGTATCCTCTCCAGCCTTGGAAAGCTTTAATAAATCAGGTCCAATGTGTATGCTTTTGATTATCCTTCGGGAGGGAGAGTTCATACAGACGTGGGGACCAGGGTGGGGGAATTGGTGCAATGGGTTGAGGGGACAGGTAATGGAAAGAGATATTGGGTCTGATATACCTGAAGCTCCCCAAGACTGGAGAAGATAGGCTAGTATGGGAGAACCTTGGTAATCCAGCAAACCTGGAATTAATGTGGTCTATCCTCTCCAGTTTTGGAGAGCTTTAATAAATCAGGCCCGATGGGAGAAAAGAGAAAACCTCATCTAAACAGAGATGAGGGAATTAAGGGAAGAGATACAGGTGGACGGGGTGCATGCGGTTGGAGTAGTACATGAGCTGAGATATCACTTCTATTTTTGTTGGTTTTAATCTTCAAATTAGGTCGATTGTGGCTAGAAAAGGTAATTGGTGGTGGTGTGTGAGGGGGGGGGGGTCGAGTTTAGGAGGTAATAAATTAAATCACCCAAGTTTCAAACAGTGTTTGCTGGATTCTTATGAAAATAAAAAAGATAGATATGAAAATAGGCAATTTTGGTTGGCAACAGTAAGTGTAGTGGCTTAGTTAGGTCTTGTAATTTAGAAAGTTGCTATTGAGAGCAGATTTGATTCAAATTGAGTTCAATTGCACCATCATTGTTGTACCATGGCTGGGGGTTGGTGTGATAGTAGAAAATTAAAGTGACAGGGGCAATTTTATTAATAACTAAAGTTCATGGTCCTGAGATGTGATTTTAGAGAGAATGGGACCTTGAGAGTAGGATGTAGCCTATGTTATAGATATCCCCCTGCCATTGATATGTCATTAAGGAGTATAGGAGGGAGACCTGTAGAGTTTCAGTTGGTCAGA
>NC_092858.1:120675399-120701977 GCF_032062135.1 Pyxicephalus adspersus
GGAAAACTGGATTAGAAAATATTTATGCAGGACAAACATTTAAAGGTGGTAATAAAGACATATTATTGAAATGAAACAATATAGCCACAAACACAATAACATACCATTACAATTGACTTCAAAACTGCAAAATGAACATTGAAACATTCAAAGTTTTTTAAAAAAAAAGTAGCTATTGTGCTAAATGGTAAGCAAGTATCAAATGCAGCAACATATATTAATTAGGATAACACACAAAACAACAACAAAACAACATCCCCCTCCAAGAGAAAAGAAAAAGACAAAGAAATAAAGCCAGTTAGACAACACCCTTATATATGCTCAAAGTTCAGCGCACAGCTGATACAAATTCGCCTGTAATTGGCATTAGCGCAGTCTGTCAAATATGGATTTTTTTTGCAGTTGGACATTCCATAACCATTTATTGATACGATCCTTTAGATTTGTACACCAGTAAACAGATATTCAATTAAATAAAAAGATACAATAAAGTAGAGGAGGATTTAATGTTAAAGTATTTTCTATATGTATATTGTGGGAATTAGCTTGACAAATGGTAGGCAACTAGCAAGACTGGATGCCATATCAGGGTTTTATTGAAAAAACAACAACAAAATTGTCCCAAGAGGAAGGCTTAACGTCAGCCAGTTACAAAATCAAACACACTTATCTTCAGCTGTCCCGTGTCTATAACAGTCCATTTTCAAATAGGCAGAAAAACTAGAGTCACCTTATCTGTAGAGTCTTCTCTCTCTCTCTCGAGTCTTGTCTCTCTCCCTCTTTCTCAGGAATACTGTGGAGCTGAATGCTCTCAAGCCCTCTCCATTAGGGTCGTTTTCCTCTTCCTCACAAAGACCACCTGTCTGTGTCTCCAAGCAGAGCTCCCTCACACAGAGCACCTATCTGTGTCTCCAGCACAGTCACTCACACAGACCACCTGTCTGTGTCTCCAGCACATCCCTCACACAGAAATATTAAAAGAAATCTCCACTTAGTAGCCAAGGGATCTTACTGAGCATATTTATTTGAATGAAACTCCAACCTATTGTCCTAAAAACCTAAATTGTTTTACCACAAAATGCCATTTGAGAAAGAATGATAGCTACATGAGTAGATGATGCTCTGTCCTCATGTAAAGTGTGTAACAAACTCTTGTTATCTACTGGTTGCAAACAATATTGTGTAAGAGATCATTTAAGAACAAGTGACCCATTATCATTAATTCATAATACTTGTAATTTGTATACCCTGTAAAAAGAGAAAAAATATATACAGACAGAGTACAATACTTTTTATTTTTTATTCTGTTTAGTAACTGTTAAAAAAAACACACCATGGTATTTATCCACATTAATTTAATTTCTTTTAGATTGTTTTGAATTTTGGTAGTGATGGACACATTTTGTTCCCTAGTATTATACACGTACAATTATTTATAAAAAAATCAATACAGTGGTTTATACTTTTTGCTTTTTGCTGTTATATTTGGCAGATACTGGCTCCTTCCTCCACACAACGTTTGCCAAAATTGTTTGGAAGGTACTCTGATCTTAAGATAATATGGTACAGATCTGTTTCAATACCATTAAATTCACTTCCAGAACCTTTGGTTGATGCAATGAAGCAAAATAAAATTGTATTCCAGGTTAAATATTAGGGAATAATGAATGTAAACTATTTACACCACTGCAGTCATGAAAAAAACAAACACACCCTTATTCAATTCTAAAATTTTACATGTCAGGTCAGAGTACAAATTCATCTGGTCCTTTGCACTAAATACCCTGTTTTGTTTTCATCCAATTTGGCATTGTGCATTATGGCCAAACATCTCCACTTTGGTCATCTCTCTGTAAAAGAAATTGTTCCATTGTGGTTTGTTCAAATGCAACCTTGCAGACTGTATATTAACACAGTTGAGGGCAGGCCTGCAGCTGTTTTGGCCTTTATACCCACAAACAGGTTTTGGGGTTTCACTATGACATCAGTGCTGGTTCATCTTGAGTTTTGGACACCTCTTTTTAGTCATCATTGCGGTTACGGATTCTTAGACCATTTCTCCCTCAATTTGGAAAATTACATCCAGCTGCATCTCGCTTCAATTAAAGGTTGCTTTGCTTTGCTCTGAAATATCTACTAGTAAGTGTGTCAGTATAGTGTACAGCTACATTTATTGCCTATGCACCCATAAGTATTAGTATCTCTGAGGTCTATGTTAGATTTAGAGATGAGCGGATTTCTCAAAAATTCGATTCGGCCGGTTCGCCGAATTTTTCAAAAACATTTGCTTCGATCCGAATGTATTCGCGACGAATCGCGTTAAAAAAACGGCTATTTTCGGGCTGCAGAGAGCCTTGATAGTGATGTAGAACACTGTGCCTTGCAGTAACACGCATAGGGAGTCTGCTGTGGTAGTGAAATAATACTGTGGGTCAGTATGACATGCAGATGACAGGCATCGCTATTGGAATCACTGCACACTTCACTTTTTTGGGCAGTCACGGGGCCAAGACTGACCAAATAACTCAAGTATGAACTCTGCCTTACAGGTCCATGTTAGCGTCAAGAAGAAGTGCACTCCTTTTACACCCCCGTCAGCTGATTCCACATAGATGTCTACAGAACCTGTTCTATTAACCGCTTTTACAAGTAGAGCCCCCCCAACAGAGTGGAGATGGTGTCAGCAGTAAGTTTGTGTTGACGTCACTGATTATTTTGCCCTTCCTCTGATCCGTCAGAACAATAACCCACAAAAAACGGATCCTGTCTGTGGAGCATATGCCTTCACTCGGTCAGCATTTGCTCAATAATTCATCAGAACAAAGCAGCCTCTTCTCTCACCTTGGATGCGTGGCACTCCAAAGAACAAACCACATTCTTAAGAATAGACTTTATCAGTGTGGATTAATCCCTTTATTCCAATATTGGTAATATAAACATAGATAACTTGGCATTTTCTGATTACACCTAACCTTATTTCTAACTATACCATATCCAATGCATATAACATAAATGTGTTGATTCTCCACTTTCCTTTCTAAGTCTGCCCATTTCACAGATGATCTGAAATGCCAACAGGTAATTGGTCTAGAACTTTGGAATAACCCTATGTTGGAAAAATCTAAAGGCAGTTATGTGAAGAGATACCATGACATACATGACTCTACATTTCAGAGATTATCTACTAAATTGTAAGCTCTTCAGGGCAGGGTCCTCTTACTGTATCACGCTCTGTATTCGTCTGTCATTTGCAACCCCTTTATAATGTACAGCGCTGCGTAATATGTTGGCACTATATAAATCCTGTTTAATATTAATAATAATAATAATTATTATTATTATCCCTAATCTATCATCTCTGCCTTTATATAATATTACCAACAGATGCACACTGCCCACATCGTTGCTTGCTAAACTCAGTTTGAACTAATTGACAATCATGATGCTCACAAGGCTCCTAATATTTTTGAGAGAGTACAACGGACAATTTTTAGAGAACTTTTGGACCTCTTTTTAAATAATATATCATTCCACTAAATGTTTTCCCTGTGGTCATTTATCTGATTCTATTCATATGTATAGAGGTACCTGCCAAGGTTTTCCACTTCCCCAGTACATTTCAATATGGCGTAATGGAATTGCCACTGTACAGCATACCTGTATGTACTTTATCACATCAATATTTCATCACTTCTCAAATCTATCAAATATATAAATTGTATTGTGTATGTGCATATATATACATTTATGTGGTATGCTCAAAATATTTTCTTACAACCTGCCATCCTTATCTTGTTTTATGATTACAAAAAGCAAATATGATATACGATCTCTAGTAACCAATAGCTAAGAGTCATAAATCATCTCTTGATTTCCATGGTAACAATTTAAGTTATATATGATTGGTTACTGAACTCTACATATCACCATGGTTGTTTGCAATAAATAAACCAGTTGGAGCAACCCATGTATCAATTCATAAAAAGAGTAAAGTATTGAACACTGCAGGTTTTCCTCATGTTGTGTTTCACTAGAAATAAGTTATGACAAGTAAACCATCTCTATTACTTTCCCTTGAGTTTTGGTGTCAGAAAAGACATTTTGGTGTGTTATTGATTGACATTCAGTGGCAAATGTTGTGTTATTCTGAGAACAGTAGAACAAGCTATTCAGAAATGAGTCAGCCTGAAAAGCGATCATTTTTTCTCTTGCTTTTTTTATCACAATAGATCTGGTTATGAATTTAAAAATGAAGCAGGTGAGACATATTCTGACATTACCCATCTATCTACTCTAAAATTTCAAACATCTGTCAGGAATTATGGTGTTCCCATGAAAAATAATTTAGACTTTATAAATGTTAACATATATATTGTATAACCTTTCTGTAATGCGCCTGGGCACACAAACCACAACCAACTCCAGATATCCTTGAATCAGGTTTATTCAAAACAGCACAGCAGCCTGTAGAGACAGACAAGCTGCGAGCAGGGCAGCAGCCTCGGCCATGCTGCCTGCTACTGTGGCGTCCCCCTCTGTGGCTGGGAACCCCAGGGACACCGCGGGCTCGCAGGGCGGGTAAGTTCCTTACACTTTCAGTCATGTTCAGTGCAAAGTTAAGTTAGTATCGAGATAGCTCTGTAGATTACTACAATACAGTTTATACCCAGACGTGCTGCCTGGACTATGTGCAACATTCTTGTTTTTTTTGTCTTTTTATTAAAAACCTAAACAAATGAATTGTAATCCTTCCCTATATATTTACTTCAGGATATCAAAACATGTACAAATTTATTGTTCCCATTTATACTTTATTTTACTATATACACAGAAAGGATAATGGAAGTCAGGAATGCTGCCTCACTCATTAGCATCACAGTCATTGGTAGGTAACCACATAAAAAAGTAGTGTTTGCAAGACATTTTTTTTTACAATCTGCACGTTTGCTCTTGTCTGATTATAGGAAGAACAGAAAACATAAAATGTAAAAGATGCAATATAATAAAGTTGAATATCAGAACTTGAGTTAAGTTCATCACAACAACAGATAATACTATGTATGGCCCCTAAGTGCTTGTAGTAGACTCTACAACCTCTAGCTATACTTGTGATATACTTCCAACTCATGGTGCCATGGGGGATCTCCAACTAGACCTGGACAGTCTGTGGTAAGACTTTTCCTTGGTTCAGGTCCCAGGAGCTTGAGGGCCAGTCAGTTGCATCAATGCCTTCATTGGTTCCACCAGGAACTGCCTACACACTCTGACCACGTGAGGCCAGGCATTGTCCTACACTAGAAGAAACAACACTACACAAGCATTAGCTCTGACATATCGGCCATATGTACTTGTGTAAACCTGCTCTCATCTTTAAAGAAAATATGGTGTCAGCAGCAAACCTGCCATTCTCTGGCAAAAGGAACTCCTTTGCATGGTGTCACGCTTTAGGCACAGGTATAACTACAGGGTGTTGGGCCCACACACCACCCTCATGGAGTCTGTTTCCGCCATTTTGATCAGAAACCTGCAAAGGAGTAGCCTGCTGGAAGGGTTTTGGCAGTGTACCGCCTGTTTCTCCATGAACAAAGGTAGAGGTACCAGTCCTGCTACTAGGCTGTGGATCTTCTATGGTCCTGTTTAGCGTTCTTTGTTTAAAAGCCTGTCTAGTAACCCCTTCACACTCTTCAGACAATAATGGGAGACACAGCAAACTTTCTTGTAACAACAAGTATGGATGAATCATATTGGACAATCTGTACTACCTGTGCAACCCCAGAGGGCTGCAGTTACCGCCTTATGCTAAAGCACAGTATTAGTAGTGACAAAGGCAAAACTTATGTCCTTATGTCCACCTGTTCTTGCTTTCGTTTATACCAAAGCAAGTGCAATTGATTTACAATCACCTACACTTACTAAACAGACCCTGTGTTCCCTAAAAACAAACCTATACATTTTCAATTTAGGGCAAAGTAGTAGCTAGTTTAGTCTGAAGCCCACCCATACAATTCTAACACTTCCCTGTTTTTCCCTTTTACAAGTGTAAACGCTCTTATAGAAGGACATCTGGTAACATAGGACCTTCAAAAAAAGGGGAAAAAACATAAAAAGATAAATTATTAATGCAAGTATAGCATTCCCCCTTGTATGATTGGCTTTTTCTTGGTGGGGTGATTTCAAGAACACTGGCTAGCAAGAACTCTCTTCTTCTGAAGATTATAATGGAGATCCAACTGAAGAGAGGTCTAGGGCAGGGGTCGGCAACCTGCGGCTCGCGAGCCACATGCCGCTCTTTAGATGTGAAGCTGCGGCTCTTTAATTCAGTCTGTCGGAAGCTATTCTATCTCTCAGCCTGGCTTTTCACCACACCCCTCCCCCGTGACACTCGAGAACTTCCAACGAACTGAAGTTAGTGAGGACCCTTGTCACGGGGGAGGGGTGTGGTGGAAAGACAGGCTGAGGGATAGAATAGCTTCTGACAGACTGAATTAAAGAGCTGCAGCTTCACAAAAAGCCAGGCTGAGAGATAGAATCAGTGCCTAAAGGTATCTATATTTCTACAATAAAATACAAAAGTGGGCAGTTTAGCAACAATACATGGAAAATCAAAATGTTTGTACCTGTTTCACCATTACAGAATTCTGAGGAAAATGAAATGTCATCTTTTTTTTATCAAAAAATTTTATTTATGCGAGTACTATTTATTGTTGGCAAGAAAAAATTTTGCGGCTCTTTAAAAACTTTGAAATTTTGTAAATTGTAATTTTTGGCTCTTTCGACTCAAAAGGTTGCTGACCCCTGGTCTAGGGTAGCAAAGCAGTACAGTAGTTAGTCCTAATTTTAGCATTCAGGGAGCAAGTGTAGAGACAGCAGAGCAAAGCAATTCTCTTAAAGCTTTTGTCCCAACAATAGAAAGCTCCTTCAGGGTACTTCCTGTAAGGTGTGCAACTTCAGCTTCAGAGTAGCCCAAGGCCTTAAGAAATAAATGCCCTGGTTTCTCCTTTTGTCTACATGCCATTGTATCTGTATTCTGTATTGACCTATGTTCATTCAACAGATCTTATAGTACCCAAGAATTTGGGTACTATAAGGGCTTGTTTTCAGAATACATAAGTGATATTTGTATGATATGTGATTTTTTGGTTTTAAATGTGATCTGGTAATCACTTGTAGGGAGCAAATTATTGACAGTGTTGGCAGAAGTGGAACCTATAGCTTTGTTCCACAAAAAAGTGTGAATTTGCCTAACTGCACAGTGAATAATAAAATATACTTATATTTCAACTCAACCCATAAAACATTTTTCTGGCTGACATATTAACATTGCCCCCTAATTTTTTTCACAGAACATCTAGGGCATATGTCTGGTGAAAGCACAGCAGGGAGTTTATTTTTTTGCAATCCTTCAAATGTTTGCCCGATTGATTATATGCTTGATATTTGGTGTGCCTAGCTGGAGTTGCTTAGGTTAAGGTTAAGGTTAGGTTAGGTTAACCTCTGAAGGTTTCTTGGATCAGGTCCCGCGTCATCCTGTAATCACCAGGTGCCGCCACCTTTATTCCTCTTCATTCCGCCTACATCACCCAATCTTGCACTGTGAAGGAGCAAAATCAGGTGATGTAGCCAGTGTTATAAAAAAAATGGGTTTTAATCCTTACATGTAAAAAGTGAAATTCCTGGTGATAGGTCTGCTTTACGAATATTTTAAAAGTTCTTTGAAATAATAACCAAATTTAGGGCTGTGATGTAACTGTAAAAGGACATGGAGGAAAAATCCGTTAGAGAGAAGACTTGTTAAGCAAATCAGGCAAGAAATGCAAACTAATCCAGTAAGAGACAATATTGTACAAATGAGAAGTAAAGTTGAAAAGACTAATCAAGATACATTAATATGTATTTGTGTATACATCTCCCTTGAGAGAAAGCAGGATATTTAGTAGTGGGTGGAGAATCTCATTAATGCCCCAGTAAAATTCATAATATCAGTGTAAATGTTCCATCAGTGGCAAAGTAAATATACTAATATCAATGCTGCAGTAATTATATTGGTTATAATGAAATCCCAGATCCCATTAGTTTCTTCAGTCTTGTTTGCAACATTTATTCCCCTGTTTAAAACCAAGTAAGGCATTTGCTCTGTGTGGGATGAAATATAGACTAGCTCTAAAAAAAACTCTTAGGTGAGAGTCCTTATAATTAGGGTGTGTGTGTATGCTGATTGAGTATGTGCATATCAACAGAAAATATCAGGAAAGATTGCCTTTCCTTGAATCATATTTAAATGGTAGTATGGATAAGTTTACAAAAAAACTGATTAGAACAAGTGCACATAGCTTAGTCATGAAAAGCCTGCTTTTAGCTGTAGTGGACTTTGGTACAAATATAAGCTATGAACAGTTATAATGAGTTCAGTCCAGTTGGAAATTTTTCTGAGGTATAGATTTCAGGTAAGTGGCTGGGTACCTGAGGTTAGCTCTACATATTAGTATTGTGCTTCTCTTTTTTCCCCTGTCTAACATGCTTGTACATCTGCATACTTGTCACATTAGTATCGAAGACTGTTTTACTAAGTTGTTTTTAATGTGGTCTACTTAATAAGCCATCTTTTGTGGTTGTTCATGGTTCAACTAATCCTATCTTCTTTATGGGTTTTTTTGTCTTTTTTTCTAATATTCGTCTTCTGGTAAAAGTATGTCCTTTATGGTCCTGTTTCTTTCTGTATATGTTCCGTTAACATTTATTTTCATGTAAAAGAGAAAGAGAAGAAGAGAAAACTATTGTTCCTTATTTGTAGGAAGATACAGGCACAAAAAACATAATTTTTTCTAAAAAATATTATAAGTATTTTATTAGTAGCATGATTACAATAAAAACAACATTAAAAATTTGTTGTGTGCATGACTACCATATCATTAACAAAGACCTCCTAAATATCGTATCTAATCCCTAGGGAGCTTACTACAAATAGGGTTCTCCTCTACAGGCAACAATTTTTCTTTAACCCAACACGTTTTACAGATACAAGTCTGCTTCCTCAGGAATACAGGAGCTAAGTATTCTGAATAAGCAAAAAATATATATCATCAAAATCATTTAATGACAACCATAACACTTTGGTCATATTCTATTTTTCTGTATTATGCACAACTTACATTTAGTGAAGTTGCTTATTTTTTTGTCAACACAGCTTTAGGTCCTGCAATGAAAGCATCATGCAAAACAAGGCAACGGTGGGACAACAGGAGAGGTCATATAAGCAGCAAATGGAGGGAGTGTGGATCAGCTGTTTTTAATTAGATTTTAATGCAATATAAGTGTAAACCAGAGGATTTGTATTTTATCTCTGTAGCTCAGAAGCTAAATAGAGAAGGAAAAAGAAAATCACCTTAGTTTATTTTAAAATAATTATGTCAAGTGATAATCTCTTCAATATATATAATTGATTAATTATCAAGACAACTGCCTACATATTGACCATCACTGTTTTGGGAATATTACCAAAATCGCCATATCAAAAACTATCTTTATCTATGTTTACATTATCTTTTTCTTTAGTAAATGTTTCTAATATCTGTACACTCAAAATATCTCTAAAATACTTTTTTTCTAACTATTTAGGAGATTACTTACACAGCAGATAACTAATCTATATATCACATCCCCCAATATAGACCATCTCTCTTGTAGTCTCAAAACAGTATAACCATTCTTGTTTTCAAGTTCAAGAAGAGTAGAAAGTTCAAGTAAAAAAGATTTCAGAATGAAGAATAAATAAAATGAAATGTATGTAAAAGTAATGAGTATTTGCGCTCATTACAATGATGAAATAGTTTGAATCATCCGTCTATCAGTCCAGGTTCTAATTGAAGCAAACCTTTCCTACTCCTAGCCCTGTCTCTTTTACTGCTGAAGACACGTGTAGGGTCCCGTGGGACCCGCAACTGATGTAATGTGTGACTGAGAGCATGGTGCATAGATGATGCCAGCCCCCTGATTCCTGCATTCCACAGCGGGATAGCACAGAGAAAAGAAATCAGCTGCAGAGAGAGGAAGGATGCCTTTACTAATAGATTCACCCATCAGGGTGGTTCTTGTCTTCTCCTGTCTGCTTTCTGCGTTCCAAGACTTGATTTTAGTGTCACTGTTTTAGTAATGATGGAAATACCTAGAAACAGTGAACAGCAGAATAAATGGGCTGAAACCTGCCCCACATTACTGCGGGACCCAAGAAATTTGGCTGTTGACAGTTTATTTTAAAAATATACAACAATATATAAAATACAAAATTGCAAAATACTAAAGTGCATAGGTCAGGATATAGCACGGGGGCTCGGAGGTAAGTGCTCTGGCCTTTGCAGGGCTAGGTCCCAGGTTCAAATCCCGGCCAGGACACTATCCACATGAAGTTTGCAGGTTCTCCTTGTAGTTACGTGGGTTTCCTCCCACATTTAAAAAAAAAACATGCAGTTAGGTTAATTGACTATGGATGGGAAAAATCTCGGGGTTAACAATCCTTGCAATTTTTTTGTGCCCGAACGAAGGTCGGGCTTAACGGCAAGGTGGTTAAATAACATATGCGGTACAGACATTAGATTGTGGGCCATCTTGAGGGACAGATAGTGACATGACTATGGACTTTATACACCGCTGCATATTATGATGGGGCTATATAAATACTGTATGTATGTAAGAAAATGCTTCATTTAAGCCTGGATTATTCAGTGGCATTTAATTCAAAGATCCATATAGTCTGTTTGTAAAATTTTTTTGTCAAAATCTCCACCTCCAGGATTTTAATGTATTCGATCTAAGGCAGTAAACCTAATAGCATTTAAATCGAAATAATGTTTCAGTGTGTCAACTCAGGGGCTACAATTTTTCTTATTAGAAATCAAGTATATGTGTTCAAACACAGGTTTTCTGAACTGTCTCTTTGTTTTTCCTACGTAGTAGCAACTACAACTGCAAGAAGCTAGATAAATCATGGCTACGGTCGCTCAATTTACAAAGTGTCCAATCCTTTGAGTGATGTGTACTGGTATGGAACCTTTAAATGTAGTATCTCGTTTGTCTCGTTTGTCATAAATCCTTTTACATTGTTTGCAGTTATTGCATTTATACGTTCCAAAAAACTGGCAAGGGTCCTTAAGGGTTGTGGGGAAATGGCTTTTAACCAGTTTATCTCTCGATGGCAGTGCTCTTTTGCAAACAAATTGAGGTTCCTCAGGAATAGATTCGGTAATTGTGGGATCACATTAAAGAATTAGCCAGTACTTGGAGCAAATTGTTCTTTTTACTGTATGCTCCCAATTGTAAATCTGATAGTATTGTCTTTTTTGGGTTCTTGAAAATGAATTCTTGTCTGTTTTTTAAGCTTAAGTTTTGATAGGCTTTTTTCAATTTTGTTTACGATATACCTTTTGTAATAGACTAGTCTGCAAATCCTTTGCCTGAATTCTAAAAGTCATCTTCATTTGAACAAATTTTTTTTACCCTGAGATATTGAGAATATGGGATACTTTGAATGAGCAGAGCTAGATGTGCACTATTTGCAACAAAAATGGTGTTTCCCGCCATAGATTTACTATATAGAGAGGAAACAAGTGTTATTCATGTTTCTACTAATATTGATGTCAAGAAAAGGAACTCGAGTGTAGCCATATTCCATTGTAAATTTAAGGTTATATTGATTACAATGTATTTCTTGGAAGAGAAATTTGAATTCCATTTCTGAACCAGTCCATATTAGGAAGACATCGTCTGTGTAGCTTTCCTACACAAGTATTTGGCCAAGATATATTGACAAGGACTCCTGCAACATTAACTCTTTTTCCCACCTCCCCCCAAGTACAAATTGGAGTATGTCGGGGCACATTGAGTGCCCATGGCTATGCCTTGCACCTGGAGGTATATTTGATTATCAAAAATTAATGTATTTCTTGTTAGAATGAAAGGTAATTGTGTTAAGATGAAATCTGCATATGGCCACACAGTTTAGTCTCTTTCAAAGAGAAATTTCGTAATTGTCCTTATATCTATTTCTTTTTGGAATACATAAATATAATCCTTCTATATCAGTGGTTACTAAGAAGGATTCTGAAGGTATAGCTAAATCATCTAATTCCGGTGTATCCTTCAAACAGGAGGGTAAACGTAACATGTGTGCTTGTAAAAATAGGTCCACCAATTGACTTGCCTTATTTGTTCGATTCCTTATACCAGTTACTATTGGTTGCCCTGGAGGGTTTGTCATGTTTTTATGTATTTTTGGTAAGGCGTAAAAAGTCGCCAGTCTAGGATGAGAAACCAAAAGAAATTCATAGGTGTCTTTATCTATCACTCCATTATTAAATGACGTTAAAATTAAAGAATTGTACTCAATAACAAAAGAGTTTGTAAATTCAGATGGGATTGGTTTATACCGTTCCCCGTTGTTCAATATAGCATATTGTTTTTTATATTGATCATTGTTAAATATGCCATTTCCGCCCTTATCGGCTGGTTTAATCATGATTGATTCATTATTTTGGAGTAAACTTAAGGCTTTATGTTGTTCAAATGTTGTGTTTCTCAGATGTTTTGTTTTAGATTCTATTTTTCCAATTTAGCTCGTAACTTGATTTACAAAAGTTGAAATTAATGGGTGGGAATGAATTGTTGGGAATATCTGTACATTTTTTTCTTAACCTCTGGTATATGTGAGGTCATATGAAATGTTTCTGTACTTGATTCTAGTATTGAAAAATAGCCAACACGGTTTTATAGTTGGACCTAGAGTTATTTTTTTTTATTATTCTTTATGTTATTCTTGTTTTGAGTTTTTTTTTTTGTGTTTTTTGCTTAATTTTATTTTTTAAATTATTGTTTAGACATGTGTTTGTCTTATTTTTAATAAGGAAGACCTCCCTCAATGTCCATCAATTCTGAGTTCCACGCTTTACCTAGGGAATTTGTGGCTTCTGAACTGACATTTAAAATTTGGAAAGACATAATTCCAGGTTTGGTTTTGGTTCCAACTTGTACATTGTGTGTTTTAAAACCAGACCCTTTAACAGTGTAATGTACATAATGTGAAGATTGGTCACTGGCACATTAATGTGCATTATCTTAGGACTTCTATTAAGGAGTAAATACGGTTGTGAATTCCTTATACTTGAGGGACCATCTTAGTATTGGTATGGATACTGGAAAATGAAGTGTTTGTGTTGGTTTCAGGATACTGAGGAAATATGTTTGCTGGAGTGGGACCTCAATGATAGAGCATATTCTGCTTTGTTCATTAAATGATGGAGGCAGAATCCCCAAATGAAGAATACAAAGGATCAAATTACGCTTCAATATTCTTTAGTATTATGCATTGGTTTAGACTAATATGTGTTGGCTACAAAAACAGTACAATTTTTACAACATCCCACAAAATAAATATGTATGTTAAAAATCTTTCCCTACAGTATTTCTTTGTTTTGTTTATTTTGTCTTATAAGCTAGAACAGTAGGAAAGACCAATTTAACCCCTCTATTGTTAGCATTTGCTTTTCCAAATGTGCTTCAATTTATCTTTTCAATCAATAGATACAAACAAGTCCAATTATCTGAAGATACTTTGCAAATTCTAATGTTAATTCCTATTTTGTTTGGACATCAAAAGTAATACTATTACCTGCTGAAAAACAATATATTTACCCAGAATAATGGAGATTATCATAAAAGTCTGTATTTCAAGTTTTTACTGGATTGTTCGCATGATAATACATTTTCTACTTTTCCACTTAAGATGATTGATGAAGATGAAAAAAGGTTACAAATCATTAAAATATTTTGATGATTCAGTCTTAGATTAAAGACAAATTCATTTTCAAGTTTTATTTATAATTCATATGTATTGTGCACAAATACATATTACACCAGTAACATTTTTAGGTTATGATTCACTAGTTGAATATACATTCTGGCTCTTAATTTTTCAGGTTTTTCATGATGAAAACTATGAACTAGCTGACTGCTGACAAAATATGAACACATGATTTTACTTTCTTTCAGAGACCTGTGACTGATAGACCGAGCACTGAAGAGAAGAGGCTATAGGGAACTAGTCCCATGAGCCAAATGATCAGTGACTAATCAGAAGTAGAATTTTGAAACAATGACAGATTTAATGTAGTATAAAGTAACTAGAGGTGAGAGGATTGGCAAAAATCCTGGTTAGATTGAATCCTTTTGGATGGGTAAGGAAATATGGATTTGAGTATTCCTAAGTTCGTGAAAGTACTCAGAAAATGTATTATCATACAAAGTTCTTTGGTTCTACCCAACAAGTTGTTGCTACAGAAGAGATAAAGAAAAGGAGAATGTATGGTTTATACATTTGTAGTCCCCACCAAGCATGGAAGAGGAGGTGTGATGGTGTTGGGGTGCTACTGGTGACACTGTTGGTTATTTATTCAAGCCACATTTTACCAGCATGGCTACTAATGCATTATACATTGTCACACTTGGGGAGACAGGGCCACTAGGGGGTGCTACAGCTTGCACAGGAGTAGTGTGAGCCTTGAGAAGAGCCAAAGCACAGAGTCTGAGCAGTAACCAGGTCTTCTTCAGAACCTCTGATGGTGAGGATGTTGCACTGCTTGTTACTGCCATGTTGTGGTCCTTAGGCACACCAGGGTGGGCAGGATGAAACACGGTACCAAATCACAAAGCTGAAGAATAGTCAAGGAACACTGGAATTGCACAAGGGAAATGGCAGGGAAACAACAGAGTGGGCAACAAGGGGTTAACACAGGAGCAGGATGCAGGAAACACGGGACAGGTGCACAGAAACTAGCTCAACAGAACTAGGGGCTCAGCACTAGTGGAGACTTGTTGCACGAATGTTGAGTGCTGTGTCTGAGCTAGCTATATTGCCAGGAATATTCAGGAGGCTTTTTTCTGATTGGCCAGTGAAACTGATAAAGCTTGCTAGCCTAGGCACGCCCAGAGTCAGAACTGCCCACATGCGCAGGAGAGAGGCGTCTGCCCTTTAGTGAGGAAGAGGTAAGTGGGACATACAGTGACATGCCATCCTATGTAATTTGCACTTAGTGGGACTCTCATTTGTTATTTACCAGGACAATGACCCCAAACATACTTCAAGGCTAATAGACCCAGTAGAAGAGTGATGGAGTGCTGCATCAGATGATCTGGCCTCCATAATCACCTAAACTAAACCCAGTCGCAAAGGTTTGGGTTGAATTGGACAACAGATTAAAGTCAAAGCAGTCACCAAGTGCTCAGCACCTCTGGAAACTTCTTCAAAATTGTTAAAAAAACCATTCCAGATGTCTACCTCATGAAGCTGATTATGGTAATACCAAAGGTGCATATTTTGAAGAATATAATATAATATATACTGGCTTATTTATTACATTTTGGTTTAAAAACATATTTTTTTTTCATAGTGTCCTTTCATAGGTTTGATGTCTCCAATATGCATCTGCAATTTAGCAAATAAAAAACTATAGAAAAAACATTGAATTACTATATATAATTACAGTGTATATATTTATATAATACAGCAATTGCTACCCAAGACATTTAATTAATGTTATTAAAAAAGTTATCTTTCCATAAATCTGCAAAGTGCTCTGTACACTTGGTGTATATAAAATCTGCAGTAGAGAATATCTTGTTTGAGATTAGTAACAAAAAAGTCTGCTCCACAAAATCACAAAAGCTACATTTCCTGAAATAGGAATATCAGTTTGGTAACATAATCCTTAGGGGTAGGGGTTAACTAGCTATAATATGGTGCCAGAAGGTATTATTGTGCAATGTTGAGGATTCCAAAATATACTATATAAAAATAGCTTTCCTACATCATATACCCATTTATAACAAATTTGCACATTGTTTGTTGTACCATATTTGATTTTTCTATTTTTAATAAAACATATTGAAAGTAACATACTGTATACAGAAATAATTTTCTTGATGACAAGGCTAATGACTGTGAAACTGCTAAGACACTCAGTATATATTTTTAAGCAGCTAAAAAGACTACACAAATCCTTACATTCAGGAAGTAAACATTTGGTTGCTTGTAATCGATCAGTTTAAACAAACAGGGTTTTACATTGTATTCTTCAGAGAGAAAGTGTTCACCTGATTTTGGTGTTTCAGCAGTTAGTAGAATTTTGCCAGTCAAAGTTCCAGGGGCGATACTACATTACCCTCTATTATTACTAGGCATGTTGGTCAGCTCAAATAACATGCACATGCCAAAGATGTCAGTCTTTGACAGATTAATCTCAGTGCTGGGATATGCCAATATCTGATGGCTAATTCCAAAGATGCAGAACTGGAGGCATAACCTACACTATCACTTCCTAAACTTTTATCAAATTTAACATCACCTGATTATTTGTTTTCCTGAAAGAATATAGAGGCTAGGATACAAAGAGTGGAAAAGCAGAGGAAGGGGGAAGTTTAGCAAAAAGCAGCATTTATAAGTAGGAGAAAGCAGGAAAATGACAAAAAATGATGGGGAAAGAGGTGGCCCATACCTGTTGTCTGTTTTCTTTCCTGTTGTTTGCCTTATACCCCACAGAAGTATTGGCCTTCAATGTGTGTTACAAAGCAAACAAGTTATGTAATAATGTCTCCTAATGTTCCATTTTGGTCATGTAAAAAGCTGATATGTATTGTGGTAAGGCGATCTCCTATTGATCCCAGATCAATTGTTCCTCTTTCTGATGACTTTTGTTTACAGCGCTGGTAGAGTGAGTAACACACGCAACTCAATGAGTAGTTAGATCACTCTCAAAACTTTATTGTTTGCACACAGTTTATTTAACAGTTCAAAGGCACGATCAGTGCATGATCACATGACTACAGACAACTAGCTGACATGACAAATGTCCTTGTGGTTCTCTTAGAACAAGATATTGTTACTTTTATATATTTATATATATATATATATATATATATATATATATTGTTATATACCTATAACAAGATATATAACAACAACAGATAAATGGCCGAAGGGAGGAAAGGGAGAGTTTCAAGGCAAAAAAGGGGGGAGCGGACGTTAGTTTACTGATAAGAAGAGTACAACTAGTTTTAACACCATTCAATCATCTACAAAACATAACAAAAGCACAAACATTGTTAATTTCAAGACTCAGCAAAATTTCTCAGCTCTACATATAGTTTTACATCAGTCTCTTAACATTGATATCTCAGTCATCAATGGATCATTTGTGCATGGAAATTTGTTACTGCACTTAAAAAAAATAAAAGATATCATTTCTATTGGTAAAATAGATAACTTATATCAAAATACAGAAGTGTAAAATATCAGATATACAGATATGAAAATATCAGCCAATACATATCAGAAAAATATTAGCCATAACAACTTGAAAGTTGAAACGAATAATAAAGTGCTTTAATACATTCTGTTCAAAATCAGATTCCTAAAAACTGTTGAAAAGATAATGTGCAAAAAGCGGTAACAAATATTAAGAAATCAAATTTCATACATCCACTCTTCAATATCAGTTTTTATTCCAGGCAATGGCTTACAAAATGGAAAACAAATAGACTACATGCAAGATACAATGGTGTATGGCACACATATATATGATTTAATTTTGATCATCATCAAAAAACAGAAAAACAAACTAAAAAAGTAACAAACTAAAAAAAGGTAAAAGACTCTGATTGTCTTTTTATAACACAAGGGCACTAGCTCAGGTTCTAATACCCCTAGTGAACTACAGTTAACCTTTAGCAGCCTGTTTTTTAAAAGGTGCTTTATTTGTATAGTATGTACTACTTTGGTGAACCTACAAACTTATGTGGAAAAAAAAAAAAACAGAGCCTTGACAGAGGTGAACATGTTTCAATAGGGACTAACCAGTGTTAACAGATAGACTAGCTTTGCAGAATGTGACTGCAGTACTAAACCAGGAGTTTGTCAAAAAGGAGTCAGTAAACTATTAGGGGTTAAAACTAGCTAGGAAAAACAAATTTCTAAAGATAAGAGAGGAGCGAAGCCATAACATAGGAGTATAGCCATCTCTAGGAGTAGCCAGTGTAACTAATACAAACTGGGGGCCAACACATATTCTAGCGATTAGGAGGTAGGTTAGGTTTAAATAAGGTCAACTAGTACTCTAACCATTAAAAAACACATCAACAGCGTATACTATATTGATATCAACATTTTTTCTATTTTTAGATATAATCAAATGAGAATAAGCCTTGGGACATTTAAGGAACTGAAATATATTTTATATGACAATGTACATTATTGGACAAGATCTTTTAAAACTTTAATTTTACTATAAAATAAATAACCTCATATACTGTACATTGCCTTTACTGACCTTCACAGTAAATTTGTGTGTGCAGTCTATACAGCAAAGGATTTTTGAACCTATGTGTTTTATTAGCCCTAACAAATTGATGTGCGTTTAAATTCATTTTAAGGTAGATTTGGTAATATCAACAGGCAAGGTGCTTTTGGATGTACTGACATTTTTATGGCCGTTACTCTGAACAAGACTGAAATGTGGCATAGGGGCCACACTTTTAATAGGGATTTAAACTTGGTGTACAAAGAAATTGATAGGGAGAATGCATTGTAGGAGTTCGACTGACTATAAGATTAGTGAGTCCTCTAAATTTCAACATAACTTCTAAATATCAGACCCCATGCACTGCAATTATACTGCCAAATTAAGTTGATACCAAATTTATTCAATGCATCACTTAATTCTCTATGCTGTAGTAATAGCACATATTTATCCTTTCATTAAAAAAAATGGCAATTGTCAATAAGCATTATGATGTGTTCTGCAATGAACATTGAAATTTACAATAAGGCACATTAACACACACTGTTGTGTGTTTATATACATTTCTGTTTATTTAAATGAGGGGAAAAATATAGCTGTTAAACCATTTGCATATGAAGCAATTTTAGCTGACTTCAAATTCTACATTTCCTGCCATGGAACCTTAACTATTACCCCCCTAGACATTTACTTCTACTGCTGTGTGGTATTTTGTTTAAAATAGTCTTTCAGGATTTGAAAATGTTTGACAATAAATAGTCAGTAAGGAGATGTTTAGCTTTAGTAATATAATTGGTGGCTGAACAAAGGGTATAAATGTATGTCCACAGTCCTGGAAATATATTTAATCATTATGGTTCTAACATAGTCTAATCTAGAATAGCTATAATGCAGGTATAAAGTAATACGTATATTCACCAATGTTATGCATGAGTCAATAATTTGCTGTAGTAGGCAAAAGAAATGTCCCCTGTTTAAGGTAGGATGGGATATAAATTTAAAATCTCCGCCTATGGTAATATGATAAAAGTGATGTGAGTCTAGAATAAGAAAACATTTGGAGGACAAGGTAAAATGAGAACCGTGAGGGGAAAAAGGTTTGCTGTTGTGAGATCCTGGCTTTTTACTGTTTTCCTAATTCTTGTAAAAAATCTCAATCACAGTTACTTATAAACGTTAAAAACACATTATATTCTATGCATTTAAAAAGCTATACTGCTTTTATTAACAATCTTTCCTAAATAATGTGATATACCCAAAATGTTTGAAAGACAATGAGAAGAAAGTATTACTGCATTTTAGTGTTCATTTTGATAGTATTAGCAGCTGGTATACATAGGTAGGAATTATGAATAAATTAATTGTAAAGTATAAAATAATTGGTTATCCGGTATGCATGAGTTGCAATTTTCTCAAATAGCAAGATTTTTAACTCTTCCTCATTCTATACAAAATGGAAAAAGTTTTTGTTGTACATAGTTTAAGAAATGTTTTGGGAGTAGTATTCTTTGAACACTAATATACAGTGTCTTAGATAACTTGTATTTGGCCCATCCCCAAGTCATAATATTTAAATATTTTTTCATATTCCAATTACATTGTAGGGCATTCCAAAAGTACTAGTGTATAAAAGTATTATGTGGCACATAAAACCCTTCTGTTTTAAAAACAGAGGAAAACTTTGTAAGTGCTAATACAGTAAATCTTTATTTCCTGTAGTGTTGCAGATAAAAGGCACTATTTTAAGTATAGTACATCTACTGAGTAAATAGGCTCTGGATAAAATGCTTCTTTGATGTTGCACTGGGAGCTGTAAAATGAAATGAGTAGTTCGCTGAACACTTTAAGGAAAATGGAAGCTTTAAGGTGTAATATTCACATAATGCCTTGTCATATATAAAAGGTACATTCCGAGAGCCTATGGTTTGTTCATGTGCTAGGGTTTTATTACCTATTTGCACTTACGCTCTGTATTATGAAAGTAGCTGTCCCCCACATTTCTAGCTGCCAACATCTCTTTGTTCCAGAGAAATTGGAGTTCACAGTATGTAAGTGTCCAGCTATGTGTAACAGGCAGCTTGCCAGCCGCTCAGGCCCTCACACCACAGCCACCCTTTCACTCCAGGGGGCTGTGAGCGGGTTACTATCAAATAGTTGTTTCTGGGCTCCAGGCTCTGAAATTGGAAGATAGGTACTGGGTGGGCCTTCACACTCCACCTGGGTAAACACCTGGAGCAAGCAAGGCCATTGTGCCGAGGAGTTGCATTTTTCCTGTTCGAAGGCTGGACCTCAAGCTATAAACTATTAGTATACTTGACTGTGCAGGACTTTGGGAACCTGAAAGCTATAAACTAATAAAGAGCTCACATCAGCTGTTTATGCTTACATATGCTTTTAAGTATATTCTGCATTTGCTGAAGAAAAGATATATGTTAAATAAGCACATTTTTTACAGCGTTAATGCTGCAGTATGCTTTGTGAAGCCACATAAAACTGTTCCTACTGTAATGACTCATATATAGTGTTTTTTACCCCAAGCCAAAAATCCGCAAACCTCTCCTAGTCAGTAAGTAATGTTGTAAACCTTCAGTTAATAAATACCTACATATGTTACACTTACACATTTAGCACTTGTGCCGCTCATGCTTTTAATATTATTAGGAAACTAGTATACCTTTAAAAACTAAAGCATATTTCTGCTTTTATTGCTGTTTATTTCTTTTGTAATTTACTTACAATCTCACAAACATTTTTTTTTTTTGTATGTAACATTAATTATGGTTTTATTATATGTATTTGTAGTGCAGAACTATGCATGGACATTTAATGCTTATTGTTTTTTTATAGAATACTTTTTTGAGTACATACTTACAACACAGTAAGTGAGCAGTTCCTGGCCTTTCAAAACATCGCCTGTTACAGTTCTCTTCTCACAAGTGTAAGTGTTAAAATATTTTCTTGAGCTAAAAATAGTTAAACTCCCTATGGGTTCTTTTTTAATCTTTCCTTTTTTCTGTTCTTTTCTATTGAACTTTTTATTAACAACACTGATAGAAACCCAGATTTAACCAGCACGGTTGCCATGGAGGAAGCCGTGCATGCATGTCTGAGTTCTGCCCTAATCTGGATGTTTTAACCCTGCGTGCTGAGATGGGATTTAACACTGAGATGGGAGAAGCATTAGCAGCTCATTAATGTCACTTAAGAGTGCTGTATAATTGGCTGCAGTAGAAGCTTTCAAAGCAAAATCACTTAGCTAGACATGCAGCCTTTTCTTTGCATGCCACAAGTGTGAGAATATTGTAGCATTCCACATGTTAATTTTTGTAACTCTTGACAGTGCAAAGCTCTAACTATAATTGTAAATATAGAAGTATGTTAAAATGTAGCTATTCAAAAACAACAACCTGTTCTGTTTTCAATGTTTCAAATTGATTTGACTTATTTATCAAGTTAATGCAAAATGCACCTTCTTTGTGTAAACAGTATAAAGTATATCATACTGAATGATTAGGTTTCTCTATATATAATCTGATTGCTGCAAATAGTTCATAGATATTGCATGCTGCACTACTTATATTAACTACATATTTAGAGACATATTCAGTAAATATAAGGTTCTACAAATGCACATGGTATGCAAACACTAGTGACATTAAAACATAAATTGAGAGTTAATCTAACTATAATACTTAAAGCATACCTAAACTCAGAATTTTCACTTTACAGAAAAGCAGGCCTGAAGTAAGGAATTTAGCGAAGGGCCTCATGACAGGGGGAGTATGGAAAGGCTGAGTGTGGGGTTAAAAGTTCAGGAAAAAAAAAAAAGAGTGTGGAAAGTGCGAGAAAATGGAGGTTTAGGATTGGAGGAAAAGTTTGGGGGTTGGGTGAATGAGAAGGGTTAAAAGAAGGGGCTCGAATTGGGGGAGATATCATTTAAAGAAAATTTTTGAAAGGAAGGAGCGCACCCACCCTCCCTCCCTAATTTTCAGAAAGGGGAGAGGACATTGTCATAGCAGCCTGTGGGGCATGTTTTTTGTTTGTCCATGGAAGTTAGTGGTGGGGTAATAAAAGATATAGGGGAGATGGGGACACAAAAAAGGTTGGGGTTTCGTACAGTAAGGTAGGCCTTGCATGACACTTGGTTGTTGTGGAGGCGAAGTTGAGGAGGGAGATCCGCTAACTGTCCCTGAGGCGGCGTATGTGCGGCTGGGGGCCTGGCGGTGGATCGGAAATGGCAAGAGGATGAAGGATTTTGGTGACTTTCATGGACCTATATGAAGAGTGGTTCCAATTTTTATCTGATGTTTAAAAAGGAGGGGCTTGTTGGGCTGGTTGGGCCTGTTAAGTTGGATATTGTTAAAATTGGAACATGGTGTTAATAAAGGGGCTGCTGTGGCCAATATTTTTCCAAAAAGAAATGAGTAAGTGTGATTATTGGTAACATGGGGTATTTGGGGGTGGTGAAATTTATTGGTTGGGCAGCGAGGACTTCCTTTACTTTACCCCGGTCAAGGGTAGACAACCCTTTTATTTAAGGTAAAACTTCTGCTCCGGGAGGACCCGGGACCTGATCCAAGACACCCCCGGAGTGATCCGACTGTCCTGCGGGATTGAAGGTATTTTTTTTTTTTTTTTGAGTTTTGAATTTAGTTTCTTATTAATATCAACCAAAACCCTTTCTGCTGTGCAACAAAATTTAAATCATGGAGTGGGTAAGACTTTTACTATATAACATATAGCAAGACATATTGCAGTACAGTACATTCCCACCAGGTTCAGGGTGTCCATAACATGCAGGATCATCACCTTTATAGCAGAGCTGTGTAGCATGTACTAATGGCTGGAACGGGTGTTTGGGCATCAATGCCTATTAAAAATCCAAACAAAAATGAATATATTATAGAAAGGTAAAGAGGCCAGCAAAAAAGCAGACTGTGTAATGAAGGACATATCTTTAATTTTAAAATTTTAAAAAATGAGACAAGGCATCTAATTTAGATAACCAATGGGCCAATATAATGGCTACCAAATCCACATAATTTCCAGTATATCCTTGAAAGCGTTTTTTTTTTGTATTTTTCCAGTATGTGTCACCTCTTGGTTGGCAGTACACACCATATGTTGCTAAAGGGTCATTGGAAAAGATTTAAACCAGGTGATGTGTGCCTTCCAGATACACATGTAAATATACTGTGGACTGGTAGTCAACTTGCAGGAATTAAAAATCATAGTCAATTAAGAAGACAAATTCTGTATCTCAGGTTTTTTGGTTGCCACACAGAAAATTCTGTCACTATTTTGAAACCCCACTAAAAATTCATGTGTCTTTTTTTGCAGTAAGGAAGTTTATAGTCATGGAGTTTAACGTAGGTTTTTAATGTCATATTAATTGGCAGGAAAGAATGTAAATCAAAGTCTAAGATTAAGTGGGTATAAGCATTTTTAAATGCCCCACTTAATTTTTTAGTTATTTGCTAAGATTCTGAACAAAGTGTTTCCACCAAATTTGATAGATGGATTAAAGGGACCTATAGAAACATAGCTGTTTGCTCATTATTTAATAACATTTTACAAACATAGAATAATGCTTACAGAAAAATTTTCACTGACATTCGTTATTCATGAAAGAATATCCCTGTCATGTTATGAAAGTCTTGCTTCTTCTACAAGTCTGACAATGTAAAAAATGACTGTTGGCTTTAAATAAACAAAGTATGAGATTGGTAGATAAGAAATATGATTTAACAGCAATCCAATGCTAATTTTAAAATAAAACATGAACAGATTGCTAATAAAACAATACTGTTTCATCAACCTTTTCAACTAAACATTAGGTTTTAGCCGCTTTAATTTGTGTAAATTTGCATATTGATCCTGTAACTTTGTTACTTTTAAAATCATTTCGAATGGCTTTATCAGCCCCCCTGCATTGCATTCCCCAGGTGGTGCTGGTGATGATGTAGCGCATCTAATATTTCAGGTGATTTTTTTAGTTAACCTCCTGGGCATTTCACTGATGTCTGGATTTCTGTACCAAAAGCGGTACACTGTTTTTCATGAATTTTTTTTTTTTTAATTGTGGACCTGTAACCTGTACAGAAATATGTCCAAACAAGGGTTTAGTAGATATCCTGAATATAAAAAAGTTTGAAACACCCAATCATGTAAAAAAAATGTTTTTAACTTTATTAATAAAATTAAATAAAAAACACAAAAATCAGCTTAAACAAGAATGCATAAATAAATAAAAAATACTGGAAATACTGAAAATGTAATAATTCAGTATACTGTATAGTAATATATTTTTCTAAAACACCTCCCTAGTGTGGTAAATTTTAAAACAGAGTCCAACGCCACATACCTATAGACAAAACCACATAAATATATTTTGTATTATTTTGTATTGGATACAGGACTTTTTATAAGAGAGAAGACCTCTCCGGAGGACCTGCCGGGACAAGGTAAGTGTTTTTTTTCAGATGTAATCCGATTGTCATACAATGTTGTATGACAATTGGATTGCACCGTAATGCGTGTTTCTATTTTTAGCTACCCCAAGCCTGGTTCGGGGTAAACGATTGTAACAAGTTTTCTTAACCCAAACCAGGCTCGGGGTAAACGCCCAGGTGGTTAATCACTGGAGGAATGTACTTCCAGCTATAACATCACCATCCTTCCTAGTCCCCATCCACAACCATGATAGAAGAAAAAAGAATGGAGCTTTTAGAAACTGCAACTAACACCCACAATGTAAGAAACTTTGTTTTTTTTTGTGGGTGGTGCCCACATGCTCCTGTTCTGTGACATAGTTGTAATATTTAAATAGTTGACTTCTGGCATCAAGCCTTACCGCCCACTTTGTACATCTCTAGTTTAATTAGACACATGCACAATAGGTGTTTCTTTGTGTGCTACTTCCCCACCTCTTAGATTGTAAGCTCTTCTGTGCAGGGCCCTTTCCTCCTCATGAGTCATTGTTTGTATCTGTCTGTCATATGCTAACCCCATTTATTGTAAAATACTGCATAATATATTGGCGCTAAATGAATACAGTTTAAAATGAATAAAAATCATGTGTTCTTGGGGCGACATTACTCTCTATGGTGGAGCTCAGTATATGCGTATAGCAGAGTACCTAAGTTTTTAAAGACTGCCAGAAAAGATTAATTTGTTTTACTATGTTTTTTTATTCATGCTTTTATCTTGATAGGAAGGTGGGCAGACAGAAGCAGAATTATGTATGCTGTACATTTACTCTTTATGGATATAATGAAAATTAATGATTATAAATGTCAGTAAATGGCATATTTCTAATTTAAAACATTAAAATAATAAACAAGGTGAAACACATCAGAACGGAGTCCTATAAACACTTATCTTGAAAGACAGAGAGCCAAAGTAGTAGAAAAGAGAAGAAAACAATAGAAGAACATTTACACAGAGAACAGGAATAGTTGCAATGGCGGCAATATAGAAAATAATAAAATGAAATTGTCTAAGATTGGACTCAGAAAAAGGTCAGTAAAACCAATAATTTTATATGAAAGGACTAATACAGTACGATAAAGAAAAAAGACTAAAACAAATGGAATGCAGTTCTACATTGATTAAATGATGACATTTTGACAATAATATCCTTTGCAACTCATGATAACTTTTACACACTAATATTTAATAAAACCACTGAATAGAGTTACTAGAACATACATGGGCAGTTGTGATCACATCAATGTCCCATAATGACATTTGTAAACATTGCAGTACAAGTAGTTACCCACATGTGGCTGAAACATTAACAAATATCATATTTTTGCCCACATGGACACTAAGACAGTAACTTGTATACCCAAAAGACCAAAATCCACAATGAAAAGAATCCTGGTAAATACAGTGCAGTGTATTGTACATTGTGAAGGCAAAACAACCTAGCACATGATAGTGACATTTAGTTTTTTAAGGTGTATCAGGCCAGGTCCAAATATTGAAAATGTTACAGTCATAAGTGAAGAGTTCTCTTGAAAACTGCTTTTTACACTGGGCAATAGAACAACATTTTGGAAGGCAATTAAACAGGATATTTTACTACATTCAGTGGTATATGTTATATAGTTATAGTCTAGTTTTAGGCTTAATCTTTTTTTGGTAGTAATACGGATAAGTATGTTGATTATGAATATTATCTGTATAAATATAGATATTATATCACCCTATAAATGCACTTATATATATATATATAT
>NC_092858.1:120702171-120705038 GCF_032062135.1 Pyxicephalus adspersus
CAATTACAAAACAGCAAAACAATGCAAAAATAATAGAGACACCTATAAGAATGCAATCAGGAATATCTTATAGCTACCTGCTAAGATGTTATTGGGTACCTCAGGAACCTGATTCCTTCAGAAGAGAGCTCTATAAAAGCTTACCTCAGAGGACCCTAAGGAAAAGAGAAGAGAAGTCTATTCTCTCAGTTATCATTTTTATACAGGTAATTCCCATTGGGTATCATTGGGGCCCTTGGATTGGTTACTGGGTGTGATCTGGAAGATGACTATTGGATGACACACACCCCTAGACTGGGATTGGTTAATGTAACTTCAGGAATTTACTGGACCTCCCAGCCTAATTTGATATGGGAAGCTGAAGCTGAAATATCTGTGGTCATCTAAGTTTAGGGGTCAATAAAAGGTCCAGCTGTGTCATCACCCCAAACCACCTGTCCAGCTATTCATCCATCTCTTGCTGACTGGTAATCCTCTAATATGGGAACTGTATCAGTTTCCTGGCATTTGTTTGACGGTCTGTTTGTCTGTTGTCCCTTGTGTGAAGTGGCTGGACAAAGAGAAACAGATCACAAACATACACAAACAATATTGGGGTGCAACAAGTAGGTCCCATACATGTAAATATCTTTTCAATCTATGTATCTTACTTCATTTATTACCTCTTTCATCCCATCAAAATATAAATGGGTCAGAGCTAGCCACAATCCTACCCTATTATAAGAGAAATGAAGACTGCCATTTGCTTCTAACCTAATATCAAAATATCTATCCTATTCAACCATCTACTGTCTGTAAGTGAGTTTCAACAGTGGCATTACACACTTTAAAGTAATGCCAAAGACCTAAGGGCCTACAAATAATAGATATAATAATAGATATAAAATATACAAAATGTGTGCTTTTTATAGAACAATCGCTTAATTGATGGTACCAGAGATTCAATACAGTTTGTGTTTTGTAATGGGAATGGGGATTGGGACCACATATAAGGATAATAAGAAGAAACGAGCAATGCTTTGGAGGTTACAAAATTAGTAGAGGGATATATCATACTTTAGCTTTTCTCAACTTCTTACCATGGAGAAAGCCTGGAAACAATGTTTAGGTCACTGGAAACCTTCATAAATAGTTTTATCCACAGCTTGCATTAGTGGGAGAATGGACCCTACATTTTTGGTTGGTAAAATTTGGGTCTCCCCACATTGGATGGTAGTTTAGTGAAAGTGGTTAGGATATCCTTTTATAGACAGTGTAATATGGTATACAGTTAGGTCCATAAATATTTGGACAGACAACTTTTTTTCCAATTTTGGTTCTGTACATTAACACAATTAATTTTAAATGAAACAACTCGGATGCACTTGAACTGTAGACATTCAGCTTTAATTCAGTGGCTTAAAAAACTGATTGCATAAAAATGTGAGGAACTAAAGCCTTTTGCTTAACACAATCACTTCATTTCAGGGCTCAATCAAAATTAATTGGACAATTGACTCAAAGGCTATTTCATGGGCTGGTGTTGGCAATTCCTTTGTTATTTTATTATCAATTAAGCAGATAAAAGGACTGGAGTTGATTTGAGGGGGGGGTGCTTGTATGTGGAAGATTTTGCTGTGAACAGACAACATGCGGTCAAAGCAGCTCTCCACGCAGGTGAAACAAGCCATCCTTAAGCTGCAATACCAGAAAAAACCCATCCCAGACATTGCTACAATATTAGGAGTGGCAAAATCTACATATTGGTACATCATGGGAAAGAAACAAAGCACTGGTGAACTCAGCAACGCCAAAAACCTGGACATCCATGGAAGACAATAGTGGTGGATGATCGCAGAATCATTTCCATGGTGAAGAGAAACCCCTTCACAACAGCCAACCAAGTGAACAACGTTCACCAGGAAGTAGGCGTATCAATAATCAAGTCTATCCTAAAGAGAGGACGGCATGAAAGTAAATACAGAGGGTGCACTTCAAGGAAAAAAGTATCCCAGAAGGATTGTAACATGTAAGTATAGAGTTTATAAATTCCAGTCTGGCTTTTATCCATCTCCTTCCATTGAGCCCATTTTCACTCAGAAAAGTGATAGATAGTGCTAACAGACACCAAAGAAACACAATCTTGTGGTCAAACTTTGTAAATTGTTTTTTGCTATGTTTATATCATTTTCACTGTTTTCACCAGTTTCATTTTGCCCACTGTTTGCAACAGTGATAAGAAAATCAAGCAGCCTTTGTCTTTAACATGTATGTCTGTCATTTCTGATCTCCTCAAATAACTTTCTCCTTTGTTTTTTCTGATCCACATTTACTGAGGGACACATGATGAACCAAACTACTTAGTAGTTTCATTTTCTTCATTTAACTAGGCTGACTGGGTGCACATCGTAAACATGTAATTCTAATTAAACAGTTTGAGAATATTTTATGCTCTTTTGTCCAGGCCATTTAGGAATGTATTTGTTGAATAACCACTACTTTATCTTTTACCTATTGCTTTGCCATACTCCATGACATACCACAGACATGCAGATATACATGTGACATACTTTATATTTTATTTCAGAAAGAATAAAGCACATTTTGGATAGGTTGTAGGAGTACCAACAAATTTGTCCACTAATGTTTATATAATGTATAAATTATCACACTAATTCATATACCTTTCTCTTTAATATTTGTCCCTCCTAGCCCCTGCCCCTCTTCCTAACCCAACCTCCTAGACCCTTTATTCCAACCCACCCTAATACATTTGTGTTTTGATTATTTATTCAGCTAGTTTCATCCTATGTTATTTGACTACTAGTAAGGTATCCTTCCCCACTGAAATGCTAGTTTTTACGAAAATCTACTGTGGGTTTACCATT